>NW_013666607.1:217663-218912 GCF_000517525.1 Limulus polyphemus | reverse complement strand
TTCCCTTCAAGTTGGAGTTATCAGATTGCAAAAGGAATGAGACAAAATACAAGCTTCACACAAATAATAAACATTTAGTAATACTCTTACAAGAAAATCCACTACAATACACAATAATACAAAAGATAAGTTAAATAAAGCCACTATGAATAAAAATATATTAAAACCACAGTTATCGGCTGATGATATGATGGCTATGATCCATAAAGAATTGTTTAATTTCATGCAACATTCGCCACAACAAGAGGAGTATCCGACAGAGTGGTGTTTGGATTCTCTCCTTTTTTGGGAGTTATTTGTTCATTGGGTTGTCCCTGATTTGGACGTTTTTTGCATCTCATCTTAATACACACAACTTCCCCATTTTTGGTCTTTTGCTACTCATCTGCAGATGGAAGCAGTGAATACTCTCAGTCAGGATTGGACAGGTTGTTACCTCTATGCATATCCTCCTATTTGTCTTCTTCCTTGTGTCCTATGAATAGTTCAGACCACTCCATGTCGAGTTCTGCTTGTGGCACCGTATTGGCTAGCCCACATGTGCTGTCCACTTCTGTGACAACTTTTGGTGTCACCTCCCCTGCCTCTGTCTTTGTCTCCCAAATGCCTTCGTCAGCCTCAGTCCAGCATGCATAATCCATCCATACCTGCACTCCACTCGTGTGGCTTTTGTCTGGTCCCTTCCAGATGGTCAGGACTTTATAGGTGTGTTGCTTCCTTGATTTATCGTCCAGTTTGTCCCTATTCTTTGGCAGTTTATCAGCATTCATGGTATACATACTGCTGTTGGTTCATATGCCAGGGTTATCATCCTTTGGTTCTGTGTTCCACTCTCATGTACAATCTTATGTTATTTCGTTCATTCTCCATTGCTCATCCTCCTCACCCTGCTTCTCTCCCCAATTGGAATCTTAATGTTGTCCTTTTTGCTTTTCAATCGCCTCTGTTTGAACCTTTGTCATCATGTTTGTTTTATCACCTTTCATTTAAATCCCTGTTACTCTTGTTTTTAGCGTGTGATCACCGTCATTCCAATGTGTTTGCGATCAATGTTCACCGTGTTTTGCTTCATAATTCCTATGTTGTCTTTTTTCCAAATTGTCACAAAACTTCAGCTGCTCTGGAGAGTCATTCTACTTTCATTCCCATTTCCCTTCCCTCCATATCCCACCATTAGGATCATTCCACTTCTGGCTTCCTCCTTTGCCCATTCAGGACCCTCAGATGGTATATGACATGTACTGCTCCC
>NW_013666607.1:214017-217642 GCF_000517525.1 Limulus polyphemus | reverse complement strand
TTCAGTGTTTCTCGTGTCCATTTGGTTATTCATTTGAATCCTTCCGTTTCCCATGACCTTTCTACTATTTCCATTATGGCTTGGATTCACCAATTAATTCGCCTGGCATATTCTTCCCTTCCTCCAGATGATTGTCACCTTTTCTGTGTTTTAATCCCATCAGATCTGTCACCTGACCATGTCCCTAGCTTCCCATTTCTATCATTCTTTGGAAGGTATAATCAGTACAGGTATGTGGACTACCCCACATACCTTTACATCTCACTACCTACATCACATGGCCGTTTCATGCTCTGTGCGTTTTTGCTTGCTTCCTGTCACCATTCTGCATGCCTCTGTTTCTTTGTGATTGGTAAGTACTTAGTTTATTTTTATTTCCTTTATAGGGGCCTTTTGTTTTGGATCTCACTCTGTGGTGAGTGGTGCCTGACCAAGTATATTTAGTCTCAAATCCACACTGTCCATCCTGTGACCAAGCTAGATGACTATAACATTGAGGCTCCTCCTACCACAGGCCTGATGTACAATTTCAGATGCTGCCAGATGTTGGTTGATCGACTTCATCTGATTGTCATCTATGCATTGATATCAATGTATAATATGTGAAACATCATAAAACATCCCAGCATCATGTTACACACATCATGGAGATGGGGTGTTCCACTGGACCAGTCATAGATATATCTCATGATCTTTTGCATCATAAATATATAATACCACTCAATTTAAGAGTAGGGCATTCTATTGGTGTCAATGGCATTATGCCCTTTCTACCACAGACCTGATGTACAATTCCAGATGCCACCAGGTATTGGTTGTAGCACTCCGCCATATCTATAGTTATACTGTAGTTTGCTCCTCCAGCTGAGGCATTCCTCCTTCCTACCATCCTACGGATGTTGGTTGCTGGTGGATCAGGTTGGTTAGTGACGGCCCAGCAACATAAGGCCTCACATGTGTTTGGTTGGTACCCTCCTCCTAGTGCGGACTGGACGATAAATTCCCAATGCTGCTAGGTTTTGGACTGGAGATACAACCCCAATATTGGGGCCCCTCTTCCTACTGTTTGCTGGATGTCGGTTCCTGGTGGATCTGGTATTGGTTGTAGCTGGATGAGACATGATTTCCTGCTTGTTTAAGGCTGGGTACCCTCTTTCGACCACGGACTGGATGAAACATTCCCAATGCTGCCAGGGTTTGGACTGGATATGAACACCTGCTTGGGATCTCCTTCTTCCTACCATCTGCTGGATGTCAGTTCCCATTTGATCAGGTGTTAGTTGTGTTGGAGGTGCACACATATGGAGATGGGTTCTTGGTACAGAAGCTCATCTTCTCTACTGCTACCCATTTTTGAGGTGAAAGGTAGTGGACTTCTCCTCTTCCTACTGTAGACCTGATATACAATTCTAGATGCTGCCAGGTGTTGGTTGAGGTTGAACTCCCATTTACGGTCTGTTGTGCCCTAGTCACTCGACACTTAGGGATCACATCACTGCCATATTTTTGTTTGGGACCCCTCCATGTTCCCACCCTTTATGTTTTGGTGACATATTCCTGAAGGACGAAGAATATACCTGGCTCAGAAGTGGTGCAGTCTCCCACTGGTGTGTTGTTTTTAATTCCTTACTGCACCTCATGGTCTTTCTTTGGGTGCTTCCTAAAGGGGGGATCATATTATCACTGGCCCTTCACTGTTCAATGTAGGATTCTAGCTATTTGTGAGAAGAGGGAAGGTATGGTGTCGGCAGTTAACATTTTCCTAAAATGTATTTCCGATAGATACTTACCTTCTGTCACATTTCCCACCTGTCCTCCCCACTTCTGGTGTGATTTGGTTGACTTTGTTATGACCAATCACGAAGTGATTAACAGGTGCATGATTAGAGAGGGTGCCAGTTATGATAAAGGTAGTGTCACACTCCTATTGGTGGAGATTCTTTGCATGATAAGCAGAAAGAAGTAGGAGTTACAAACAAGGCTATTGGCAAGCAAAAAATTTGTGCTGATGAAGGGCAGTACTGGTCAAGAAGGCTTTTGTGAAAGGAGGTATCTATCAAAAATACATTTTCAGTTTAGGAAAATGTTAACTTTAACTAAAGAGATGAAAAACATATATTATGCTCCCAACTATGTTATCTTGGTGTATGGATTTAAGACTAATATTTAGGAAGATGTGGGGGTTAATTCTAAACACTTTAGACATGTAGTTAAGATCATATATAATTATAAACTGGGATAAATTTTTAATTCTAAAACAATTACATATAAAAGTTGTTTGAATACAAAATTTGTAACAAGTATTAATTTTCATTTTAAAAAATTGGTTACTGAAGCCCCCTAACTCCATGAGGACTAACAATTTTCAGAGCTGACCAAACTTCATTAGATATCACTGAGCGTAAAGCTGAAAAGTATCGTTAACAATAAGGTTAAGTTGGTGGTTCAGTATTTTCTAGTCTCTGTTTGTTTTCATTTTCTGGTATATTGATTTGTGACATTAAATACTTCTACCATTAAGCTGTATAGAATTGGCATCATTAGTTTGTAAGCTGCTTCTTAGTTTAGATATATATAGTTCACTTATTTTTCATCAGAAGCCATTATTAATGTGTAACCTTTCATTGCAGTTTAAAATAAAGGCACTGCAAGAGAAACTAGATAAGAAACATGAAGCTTGGGAGAAAGAAAAAGATGAAGAATTTGCTATATTACTTAGAAAAAGGGAAAAGGATATTAAAGATCAGATGAAAATAGAAAGAGAGAAGGAAATTGAAATGGTGATAAAACGTCTAGAAGAAAAAGCTATGTCAACTAACGAAGAATGTGAACGGGCAGCAGAGGAAAAGATTAGGTATTTCTAATGTTCTTTTATTTATTTTTGTTTATTTGTTTAGTGTTTTTGTAATCTCAATGTATAGTCTGTTGAGAGAAATTGAAAACTTAGGTACTTTAATTATAGTTTTTAAATAAAATGCACAGTCAAGCAAATATTTAAATCCAGTTAGTAATTTCTCTATTCTCTAACACTACAATTCTTGAATTTGGTTTATCATTTATCAGTGTAAGCTGACTTCTTGAAAAAAAATGTTTTACCAAAAAGCATCAACTATTTAAAATATGAAAAAATTACCAGAAGTTAATTTATCACGCAATGGATTTCAGTCAGTGTTCCATACTTTTAAAATATTTTCAAATAATTCCGTTGCTATCAACAGTTGTGGGAAAATTTATTCTTTTTCAATATACAACTAATTAAATTCCACAAATGAAGGGAATATAAAAATACAGTGAAATAAATCATTGAGTACAGGTCAAACAACTATGTACGTAAGGCGATACCATACATTAGATAATTTGTGATCTGTAGGTTGTGTATCAGCATTTGTCTGTTTACATCACTGTTTTATCCTGGGATCGTGTTAAAACTACTAATGGATGGTTTTATTCTGCTTTTTTTTTTCATATCATAAACATCACTTTGAGTATGAGTGTAATTATTCTAAAGTAACATGCCATAAATAATTACATTGTCTTCAGTACGTCATGAAGTTCACAAGCTTGTACTATGTTTCCCTTTTGTGTTACTCTGTCTATATAATATAACTAATAACACTTTGGGTTC
>NW_013666607.1:205637-213202 GCF_000517525.1 Limulus polyphemus | reverse complement strand
ATGAAGTTCACAAGCTTGTACTATGTTTCCCTTTTGTGTTATTCTGTCTATATAATATAACTAATAACACTTTGGGTTCTTACCAGACGACTGACACAGAAGTATGTGTGTAACTATTCTAAAGTAACATGCCATAAATAATTACATTGTCCTTCAGTACGTCATGAAGTTCACAAGCTTGTACTATGTTTCCCTTTTGTGTTATTCTGTCTATATAATATAACTAATAACACTTTGGGTTCTTACCAGACGACTGACACAGAAGTATGAGAAAGAACTGAAAGACCTGGAAGTATCAGAGAATTCTATTTTATCTAAATTTTAATAAAGTGAAGAGTCAGCTTACTGAGTTAGAAGCAGAAAAATTGCAGCTAGAGTCTACAGTCAAGTGTAAAGCTACAGAAGTACTAGAAGTAAAAAAGGTACTGCAAACATGCTCTTTCTACAAAAAGTTATGAGACCCATAAACTATAAGTTGATCAGATTTTTTAAACTGTTTATGCATTAGCTTTGATCATATAACCTAAGAAACTAATTATTTTTTGATAATCAGCAAATGTGTTTTTGAAATTTATTATGAACTGTAGAACAAAATTATGGAAAACTTTTAATCTGATCAATTTGTCCTTGAAACACATTGAAATACTTTAACCTTAAACATATCCTTGGTTTTGTTTGTGTATTCTTGTATTTATCTGATAGCCATCCCTAATTTTAAAGTGACAGACTAGAGGGAAGTCAACACCATCCACTGCCAACTGTTGGGCTACTCTTGTCAAACCAAATAATGGCATATGAACATCACTCTTTAACACACTCATGGCCCAGAGGTGCAGGGTGGGATTTTTTTTTTTTTCAGTAACAAACCATCAACCACAATACTTCAGAACCACAGTCTGGCATTCTTACCACTCAGCCAATTTACATTTTGTATTTCTGCATGTAGCTCAAGGGAACATTCTTGTAAAGGCCTTGTACTTATTAATTTTAATTTCTATCCCTAAACCTCATTATACTTTTTTAAGCAGATCTTCTGATTTACAGCTTGTAACATCCCTTCACTCCAGTAGTTCTTAAACAGCCATTTTGGAGCAATACTTTTAATTGGACTTGTAAGCTGCATAGTTAAGCCTAATGTGTATCCATGACTTTCTTTGTTACTGAATTCCTGATAACTTATTAGTGACAAAAATTTAGACATAAATATCATCAACATTGTAATTAATTCATTTAAGTATCACTGAGGTCCATTATGTATTTTACATAGCAAATGAATTATTTTGCCCAGTTGTGTTGATCAGGTCTTTACATAAATGTTGTAACAAGCAAAAAACTATGAAACGACCAATATGATGTAATATGTTGATCCCATTGGTAGTAAACAGTATAAAATAAGTCTGTAAGTGAAGTATTAAAGGAAAAAATTGTAAATGCTGTATATGTATGAATATTTGTGTAGTTAGAAATTAATGACAATCCCTTTTTTGCTGTGAAGTTACCTTACAACCATGAATTTATTTTAAAAAATAAGTGCCTCAGGTAAATTCAAAACATATTCTTTTACATTTTAAAATATACATTTTGTTATCTACATACTAAAATTCTGAGATTGTTTGTTTGCTTGTCTGTAATTAAATACAGCAAAACCAGCGGACAATAGTGCCATATTTGTAATGAAATGAGAATAGAAACAGAATAAAAGAAGTTTCGTTAAAATTGGGCCACGGGTTACCGAGTTAGCCCCATTTTTCGGGTCATTTTTAATGTAATGAATAAGTAATAAATATTTATATGCATAAGCCTAATTGGGCATTGCCTAAAGCACTTAAGAACAGACAATGAAAAAAAAAAAGGAAAGATAATGGATTATTGAGACTTATTGAATCTTTAAAATCGTATTTGTAACTAATTGAGTTATTAACTTCATAATTAAAGTACATTTACTGTCACAGCAGTTTGGCTTTCATATTCTTCTAGTTAGTTTGTCTAAGACAGGTCTAGTGAATTTGTGACATTAAATTCAGAAACCATTCATTTATTTAGCATTTCTTATAAGTATGTTTGTTTGTTTTATAGAAGAATCAAAGTTTGATGAATGAAAGAGAAAACCTAACCAACATTGTACGTCAGGAATTCTCTGCAGATCTGGAACAGCTGAAGAAAGAAAAAGAAGGATTGGCCCAAGAAACCCAACAACAACAACGATTACATGAACAGGAGTTGCAGAAGCTTGTCTTGGAACTCAAACACATAAAAATAAGTAATGAAGAAACTCTAGAGGCACTTCATAACAGGTGTAATATTTACTCTTATTTGAAGTGAGAAATTTACCTCATACACAATGATTTGGTTAAAACTTGTGTTTTCTTCATACAAATATTTTTAAGCTTTTGCATGTTTCCTAGTGTGGTGAATCCAGGTAGGATTGGTATTAACTTTAGATTTATATTGGATAGGTTTGCTAGATAACAGTAGATATAGACTACAGAATAGTACTACATCTTTTACTAACTGATTTGATGTAAAATGAAATAACAAGACTGGACATAAAGTGAAATACAAAATGAACAACCTTTATTAAACACTTGCTGTTACTCACTGGGGACAATTACCTTTACTGGATCACATGACTTACTACTGAAGACAAAGCTCCAGATGATACTAATTAAATAATGTTCCAGACCAGACCGACTAACTCAAGATCAAATTCTAGATTATTCTAGCTAAATAATGTTCCAGACCAGACTGACTAACTCAAGATCAAATTCTAGATTATTCTAGCTAAATAATGTTCCAGACCAGACTGACTAACTCAAGATCAAATTCTGGATTATATTAGCTAAATAATGTTCCAGACCAGACTGGCTAACTCAAGCTCAAATTCTGCACATAAAAGAGCAAAAAATAAATTCAGAATAAATACTATAATGTTAAAATGAGATAGAAATGCATGGTGAATTTAAATATTAGTTTCATACAATGCATCAATTTTGTTACATTTCTTTGTACATTATTTTGGCTCTATTGTTGTTACATGCTTTGTACTCTTGATACCAGTGTGTTCCCTTAGGTGTGCTTGTACCACACAGCTGATGTTTATAACAAATAAAATGTTTAATTAGATATTAGAAAGAACTATGTTTTTAAAATTCACATAAGTTTTTATCTGTTGTACATAGTAAAGCTTTTAGTTTATTCACAATATTTCACCAGGTTTACCTGGCATCATCGGGTGAGATACAAGAACTATGGCTAACAGAATTTAATTTAAAAAAGAATCATTGGAGAATCTATAACAACAGTAATATACAAGTGTGTGACTGACCAATTGTAAACAACAAAATAATTTATTAATGAATTGTCAAATTTAAATATAATAAATAAAGCTCTTAGGCCTGAGTCTAAATATTGAAATACATTCTACATAAAAGATACATACTTAAATTTACAGTTTACCATTAATTATTGATTTTTTTTATTGTTAAGATATAATGGACAGCAAGTGTTCCATATGGGCTGTAAATTCAATGATATGTGTGCAATAAAATTATGAGTAGTCTGGTTTATTTTTCGGTTCTTGAAGCTTAATTTTTCTTAATTAATTAATAATTGTACCTTTGTATGTAGGTAGAAATATTGTGGAGCTTGAATTTCAATAAGCTTCCTAATATTTGTGCAAAATTTTAATGTTCTAAATTATATCGTTGTCAAATTTTGAGGAACAAGAAAGATAAGTTACTTCATTTTGTTAATTCCAAGAAAGTGTAGTTGGTATTTTATTAAATATTTTCAATGCCATGACCCATTTAGAATTGAGTTTTTATGATTAAAGTTCCCAATGCTTTTTCAGAGTGCGACACACTCTCAGTAAAAAAGAAACTATCATCTCACAACTCAGTCTGGAAATTGAAGCCTCAAAAACCAGAGCCAACCATCTTGAAAAACTTCTCGAACAACAGCGACAGGAGCTTCTGGCAACATAAAATTCATCTTTGTTTACCTGACAATGATAACAGTACTACAGCAGGATGAAAAGTTCTTGAACAAAAAAATTTCAAAAATGTTGTACAAAGAAGATGACTTGAGTTTTTTAGAAATCAGTATTGAGTATGTTTTGTTTGTTTATGGTTTTTATGAGTGTGTTAGTAAGTTCACCAAGTATTGCTCTACATACTTAATTCTTACTTTACCTTCTTCTAGTTTCTACTAATATATCCTTATAAAAGTATTCTATGAAATTGCCTGCTGTGAAGACTGGTTATCAGCCTTTATTATCATGATTAAGTTATCATTCATAAATTTTACTTTTGTACATACCGAGTTTAACTGTACTCATAGCAAACAAAGTGTTTGACTTTTGAACAGTTTAATGACATCATAGAAAAAGTGAGGTTTTATCCTTTATAAACAATCTAGTCCAATGTTTAGTTTGTAAAAAATAGACATGTATAAAACTTTGGTATTTATTTAATAAACCATCTTCTGTAATTTTTTTAATAAAGATATTTTCTACAACTAAAGACAGTTCGAATTTTACAGTGTAATTTTTTTTACTGCTGTAATTAGAAAGAATGGAGAGAATAGTGGGAAGGGTATGTAATAGACCTTTCTGACACAAAATATTCATACACTGATCATATATAAGCATGTTCGTATTGGGAATTTAGAATTTACAAGATGGGGATACCATTTGTATTTTGCAATACCACTAAATACAAATGGTATCCTCATCTTGTAAAGAATTATGTATCAAGTAGTCGATGTGCCCCAGACAACAGTACACAACATAATCAAGAAGGATCACTGTCTGGAAAAGCAACACAAGTTACACATACACAACTTACTTCCACAATATAACTGTTAAAATAGGAATTGGGAAACTGTTGTCTTTGTACACTAGATGGATTATAGAATGCATTTATGGAGGTGTAGTGTGCTTTGAACATGGCAGTCTCGAGATGGAACCTTTTGCAATGGAAATTACTCAGCAGGGCTTTTGTCAAGATCCATGGACATGATGGCATGGACTGTAACAACATGGTAAGCTTCAAATTCATTTTTAATATAATGTACTCAACCTCTGTATTACTGCATCTAGGATAGAGAAAGAAGGTGTGTTGCAGTTGGTTTATACAAACATTATTCTGATGATTGCCACAGTTGTGGTTAGTTTCTGATTTTCAACATATTTTATGTATGAATATTTATCTATAATTGAGATGATTTGAGCACTAGGTAACAGCCCCAGAGGTTGCACTGACCCCATATGTCGAGACCAGCTGTTTCACAAGAGGTGAAAGGGAGTTTATTTTCTGATGTTACCAGAGGCCTTCTCGTTGTATACTGTACTACCATTTCCATATCTTTTGCTTTTCACTGTATGGTACTTTGTTTTCCAGCAGTTTTATTTCTTCCAAATTTTGATGAAGCCTTCCGTTGTTACCACTTTCATCTTACTAGTGCCAAGTAGATCAATATCCTGCCAGTAGGGTTTCACTTCTCATGTGAGCTGTCAGCTTCCATGTTTAGCTTTACCTCACTATGGTCTGGAGAATGATGAATTTTACTATACAGTTGCTTTGCTTTCTGCCATTTAGGGCAAGTCAGAGAAGAAAGTTTGGGTGCTATCCAAGAAATTAATGTAATTTTAATTATTCAAAGAGATTAGTTGTCTGTCTTTACTGTAATGATCTTAATTCCAACTAGTTTTGGGTCGACCTGTGTTTTTGTAAGCCACGAATTTTTACAGCCCAGTCAGCAACCATATAGAATGAGCATGTTCGGTGGTGGGGATTCGAACTTGCGACCCTCAGATTGCAAGTCGAGCGTCCTAAGCACTAGTCCATGCCAAGCCCTGAAATTAACTGTCTATGACTTTTGAAAATGTTATAGTGGTCCCTAGTCCCAGTGCTTTAAATACTACTATAATTTAATTCGCACATTTGTAGTTCAGTTATTAGATATATTTATTGTAACCATCCTTTGGTGAGAGCGAGAGTGCAAAGTAAACACGTTGTAAAGCTACTCATAGTCATTCCTAACTATGAATTGGCTGAATAGAGGAAAAGTAGGTGGCCAAACGCACCCACCAACAACTCGTAAACTACTCCATATTTGGATTTAACCGTTACACTTACAGCGGTACTAAATTGCAGAGCGCATTTTTTCTGCAACTGTAGAACGTGAGCCATAAACCTTAGTACTGACAGTCTGAAAACACTAGGCCATGCGTAATACATCTTCAAAATGTTTACTTTGGATGGTAATCACGTATTGTAAATCTTTCATTATGTTTTAAGATTCAATAATTTGAATGAAATGTTACTATTAAATAACACAAACAGCCCTTCCAGTGGTTCAGCAGGTAATTATAGGAAGGTCTGGATGAAACACCAGTGACTGAGGATGCCAAAGAAGAGACGGAGACAGAGGAGGAAGTTGGAGCTGAAGAGGCCACGGAAACCACAGCCATAAAAGAGCTATCAGAAAAACTGAGCAGAGAGTGTCAAGGATGAAAGAAATTACCCAGAGAAAAAGGAGAACAGGAGGATAGACAAATGTGTAGGTCCAATCCTGGCTGGAAACATCAATAGTCAGATTAAGAAGATGAGGAACCGGAGACCAAAACCAAGGCAATTTGTGGTTAAAGGATGTGGCAAAAGCCTCAATGTGAGGAGTGCCCCACTGAAGTCAAATTCACTGGAAAACAAAAGGATCGAGAGAACACTACATTGGATAAATGTTGTCTGGACATGAATCTGATCCATGACAAGAGTGAAATCTGCTGGAACATAACATTCAATGATAGGAATATCGAGCATGTGGGCCCAAAATACAGAGGGAAGGAGAATGGGTGCCAACCCTGGTGATTGAGATAGTTAACCAATGAATAAAAGTCGAACTGGATCATTACGAGACGATTTCTGGCCAGTTGGAGAAAATGAACCAAAACACGACCTACAGTGAGAAGCTCCAGGACATTGATAGGATAAGACATCTAGGCCACAGATTCAAAACTTCGAATCTTCCAGTTGATCAACACACGCTCCCCATCCCTGAAGGGATGCATCCATGAAATATGGAAAACCAGATGAGGAGGAGGAAGTTGAATACCCGCCAACGTGTGAGTCATATCTAACCACCAATGCCAATCAACGACAAGGGTAAGAGGAAGGGTAATAAGAGCCGATAAAGGATCCCCTGCGAAATTTCACTGGTTGTGAAAAGCCCATGAAAGAGCCCGCATATGAGCCTCACCTAAGGGGATAAAGGCTACCATGAAAGATCACGCCCCTAATTTATATTTTCAATAAGTAAACCCTTGTTCAACCATGGGTGGAATGAAGAGAGGTGATTATTTCTGAACATCCCCAGTTGTTTTCCCTCGAAATCTTATTATTTCTGAACCTCTTTTTTTGGATTTAAAATTTTGAGAAAACTGTTACGACAGTGGAAGTCACGTGACCCTGAGAGTATGTGTGGTGAATTTCTCGAATAATCGGGGAGCTTCGCGAATGTTGGAGATGCCTCTTTGTTAGTATATAAGCCTGACAGAAAAAAAGCCA
>NW_013666607.1:205067-205616 GCF_000517525.1 Limulus polyphemus | reverse complement strand
AAAGAATAAACTGGTTGAATCAAGAAAGAACTTGTATCGCTGAAGTTCCTCGGAAAGAATTTCTACCGGAAATTAACAAACAAGCAGATACATAACAAAACTATGCCGAAGCGACTACCATGTCTGATCTATTACAACGGAGTTACGATGCTAAAATCTAGGGTTCAATATCCTGTAGTGGTTAAAGTGCAGATATATCATTGTGTAGTTTTGTTCTAAAAATACAACAACAATTAATTTTTGAAGTTACTAGATATATTTGCAGTAGATTATGGAACCATACCCTTAAATTGTCGCCGACTAAAGCAAAACACCACCATAATCAGGTTCAAACAAAATCACAGAAGTTCAAAATAAACTTTCAAACAATTGGAATATAAATTTTATCGTATAGGCCTACACACATACAAAAGAAAAACAGTTAGTCAATCCGTGCCTAACTACGACTCGAATATAAACATTAATAAACAATACAACATAAATATTGTTACGTCTCCGTTTGTTAATTAACTCTCCGTAAATTCATTCCGACGAAACTTTAACGACACA
>NW_013666607.1:204091-204977 GCF_000517525.1 Limulus polyphemus | reverse complement strand
CAACTTCAACAATCGCGCTAAACAAACGCTGTAACGTCTCTCGTGCTCTCTGACTGCAGTTCAATTACTCACTGTCTATACACACATTACATTACATTTTCTCGTCACGTTGTCACCCTCTTATATATACCAGACTACCCTATCTAGTAAATACTAGAGCATTCTTTCTAGAACTATCCTGTACCTTGGCCGTGGCGTCACAGTAGTCATGTGACTCGCTGACGCAACATATCAATGTTATTAATTTCGATAAATAAAGAATTAGAGAAAATACTCAGAAGAAGGAAAAACCTAATTCCGAAAAAATATAATATTCCAAAATTTAATCACTTACAACATAAATAAAATATCAAACAACAATTAGAAATAATTTAGTCTCACTATATCTCGCAAACTAACTCGTTAAGATCGAGGGCTTTTATTTAGTGGTTATACCGTAAAGTTATGTCGCATGTGATTAGCTAATTTACATAATCTTTCATAATGTTATTATCTGACGTCACCGCTAGGGGACGCTTGTATCAATTTCATAATACAAACATCCTTAAATTCAAGGTGCTCTAGCTAGAAGGTGAGTTAGCGCATAGTTATCTGATGCTCTATCTAAACATCCTTCTGATCCCCCAGAAAAAGCTTTAGATTTCAGTATCAGTAAGTTATGACTTAAACATTTTGCCATTTTCAACATTAGTACCCGAGTACATTTGGCTACCGAACAAGCTAAGGATGATAAGTATAAGCATATTTACTCTTACTTGAAAACTGGACAGTTAACAGATTATTCTACTATAGATACGGAGACTGTAAATGAATCCAAATAATATTGTTACGACATCTAGGTCACGTGACCAGTATCACGCCACGTCATTCTCGAACATTCACGTCT
>NW_013666607.1:201575-203270 GCF_000517525.1 Limulus polyphemus | reverse complement strand
TGTATATATGTATGTGTGAGTGTATATATATCTGTGTGGGTGTATAAATGTATACTGCCCTTCTGTCCATAGTTTCTCTTCACAGATACTTCACTTGGGGGATGTGGTGTGTATCTTCAAGATAAGGAATTCGAGGGTATATGAATGGAGGATGAATCTTCATTCTACATCAATATTTTAGGACTTCTTGCTGTCCAACAGGCAATAGTGAGACATTTCATCAATTCAAGTGGTCTCTTAAATTTGGTTCTTTCTCTATGGGGCCTATTCCAATCATGTCAGCCTGCTGGGTTGCCATTTTCCTGAGATGATGTATTTCATAGCAGTTTGTCAGTCTCAGTCCTCACTTTCTCCTGAACAAATGGATTCTTCTTTGTGCTGTTTTCCAATAGAATTGTTCTTATTTTGGGCCTCATTTGTCAGCTTTTTCCACTTATTGCTACTCAACTACAAGCTTTGGAGTCTCCACTACCTCATCCTCAGGCTTGGGTGGATGAGATTACACAACTATGACTCTCCCTCACTTTCTCTGTTACTCAGAGTTCTGGCTATATTTCGATCCTCTATTTGTGAGATGTCGCTAGCCTAGATTGTCCACCTCTGCATCTTCCTCTTTGTTTATCTTTATTGAGGCAACCTCAACGAACATTCTACACCAAGACTTTTCCCATCTCATTGGGGTTTAACATGTACAGTTGCCTGGGGTGTGCCTCACAAGGAGTTTGTACCCACTTTATCAAATGTGTTCACCATATCTTGTTTTGACCTGTTTTTTACTTGTGTTTAACTTTGTCTGCTGTTATTTAGGTCAGACAACTTTTTCATCTCCTTTTAGTTAACCTAAACATCTGATGGTTTTAGACTCCCCAGTGCTATCCAGCCTTCTTCCCAAATGGCCTTTTCTATTACTTAATTGAAATATTAAGGTGGTACTACATGCCTTGTCTCGACAACCTTTCGGGCCTTTAGCCTCATATACCCTGTATCATCTCTCCCTTAATGGGTATTTGTTGTTGCTGACATGCTGATATCATCAGCTGTAGTTGTTGACATATTTGTAGGACTCTATTTCTCCCTTTGGGTCCTTCTATACCCTGATAGGTTCTTTCTTTCTAAGTCTTTGACCACCAGGGAAGGGGATAGATCCCTCTCCACAATTCTTTTGCCACTTATTTCTCACCTCTACAATCGATCAAATGCTTATTTAAGTGAGAGAGGGTAATTAAAGTACCTATTGGAAATACATTTTCAGTATAGAAAAATTATAACTTTGGTTACACATAGTTTACAGTTTATAAAGTGGTAAATGTTTGAGTTATGAATAATTTGAATAAAGTAATTTAAAATCAAGTTTCAAATAATAATAGTTTAGAAAGAACATTCAGTGTTAAAATTTATTTTAAACTCATCAATGAAATTATTTATCTTAACTCTTTAGGACAAGAAATGAGTTACTTTCTGGCATGAATATAAAAATTGTGTACAAATATTTTTGTGAACCAAATGAATAGTCATATAATGTACAAAAATTATATTAAGAACTGAGAGTTTCAACAGTTCTTTCAGAAATAAACTGCAGGTTCACTTTATCAAAACAGCTCTTAATTATTTACAGATCAAGAAAGGCATAAGTAGATACAGATTCAATTTCAATTACCCATTAGTTACAAATTCTATATGAACTTATAAGGTTTT
>NW_013666607.1:195847-200675 GCF_000517525.1 Limulus polyphemus | reverse complement strand
TAGCTTGTGTTCTACATTGATATGTTTTACCTTTGATTTAAATATTTTGATCAATACATAAAATGATTTATAGCTTGTGTTCTACATTGATATGTTTTACCTTTGATTTAAATATTTTGATCAATACATAAAATGATTTATAGCTTGTGTTCTACATGATATGTTTTACCTTTAAGTTAAATATTTTGATCAATAGATACAAGCCAGTATAGGACAACTGCTGGTAGACAGTTGCCGGTATAGGACAACTGCTGGTAGACAGTTGCCGGTATAGGACAACTGCTGGTAGACAGTTGCCGGTAAGACAGTTGCCAGTATAGGACAACTGCTGCCTTTTTATGGTTAACTTTTGAGTAATACAAATAAGATTATTTTAGTCTTTTTTTAGAAAACAAAACTATGGTGTTATTTTTATCATTTTCCAAGGTAGAATTTATCCAAGCATTAAATTTGGTAAATATTAAATTATACTATACTTAAGCAATTATTCTAGTACACCAAAGTGTTAACCTTTCCATTATGATTTAAAATATTATCTGTGGTAAGTGTTATTATAGTAATATTATTAGCATTTTAATCACTACCTAAGATAATGACTTTTCAATTTTAATTTTGTAGGTTATATGCAGTTACTGTTATTATATAATGTTAGCTGTTAGAAATTTAATCATTAAATAGTTACTAAATGGAAATGAAAATTCTAAATGGTCTTTTGGTTTAAAATTTAGACTACCCTCCTTTAAAGTAGATGTATTAAGTTTTTTTTGGGGAATTTGGATTACTCAGATCTTTTGACTGGCAATTGCCCACCGTCAGCTGTCTTATACCAACAATTGTCAGCAGTTGTCCTAGACTCTAACCCCAACACATAACAATGTGATTTGTGCCAGCCTATTATGTAATTATCATTGGACTAGCCTTCCACCAATAGGAGGGCCAACACGTCCTACATGTGCAGTAATCCCCATGAGCACTAGCACTTGATGAAAGGCTTATTCTTTTCATGGCACTGCTTGTGCTCTGACATGTGTTTTTTCTTGTGCTTTATTTACATTTTGTGGAATCTGCATGATAATTTGATCTTTCACCTTGAGTTATTATTTCTTTGTCTCATTATCGTTAACCACCTTATAACTGTGGTTTATAATAATAACGAAAAAAAAACATTTTTGATTAGTGGGTTGTTTTTCACTATCAATTCTCAAATCCATGTTTCTGCCACTTTTTGAGGTCCTGACACTTTATTTAAGAATTTTTCTCCTGCTGTTTTAATGATTACTGGAGACACTTTGCCTGCCAGTGATGTTAATGCCATTATACATCAAGTAATTGGTTCTTTTCTGTCCAATTTTTCTTGAATCCAAGTCCATCATTGTTGTTTCTGTTGCTTCTGCTGAGCCTACCTTGTCTTTTGATGACTTTGACCAGATCTTCCCCCTTCACCTTTACTTCTGGTTCTTCTCTTCCTGATGAAGAACAGGTACCTCTGCCTTCTTCTTCTCTTACAACTCTGATTACTCAGATATGTTAAATTTTTTTCTATCTCCAGTAGTTTTAGATTTGTCTCAGGTTATTTTGCTTTATGAGCTTTCTTTTCACAAATTATTCCCCCCCCCCTCCTTTCCAGACAATTGTGTTCATGCTGATGCCTTTCTGTCCCAACAACATGATGATCCACAGTCAGCCTTGTCCTCCTTGCCTTCGAGACTTTTTCTGTGGTTTATGTTCATGTTCCTTCTGGTTTTCTTAAACCACAGATCCTAAAGTCTCCTTTCTGCTTGGGGTGCCCTCTATTCTTCTACTTTGTCTCTTTCTTACCTTTAGTCCATTTGCCCTTGTCTTACCATAACTATTTTACTATTTGTTAGTGCTTCACCTTCTCATGGAGGATTTCCATAGCAACCCTGATAATTTTGATGGAAACAATCATTCCTACTTATTTTCTACCTTGGTCTTTACCTCTTCTATTGCTATGTCCTTATTAACATAGTTTTTTGTTGTTGTTTTTTTGGGGGAGGATTTGCTTGTTTGGAATTCCTTACTTTTATATGCTCTGCATATTTGTGCACATATGGGCTCTTTGAGTCTGTTTTTGTTTTCATACTCTTTTTCTCCTTTTTCATTGTATGGTTATTTTTCAACCTCCCTCAGATTCTGTGCTTCTTTAGCATCCCAAGAAGGCTGTATTCTTTTTACTGGCTCTCCTGCTTTTGGGTACTCTGGCTTGCCTCAAGTCTCTTATCCCTCTTGGACATGCCCATACATATCCTCTTCAGTAGACCTTGGAAGATCAGTGGAACATGCCTTGTGATTCCTTGTCAGTGCAACTCTGGGTATTCTCTGTGCCTCAACCTCTATCTGTGCACAGATGCTTCTTTTTCCAGGTTGGGGTTGATTATGGACACTTCCACCATCTCAGGGTTTTGGTCTCCAGAGAAGTAGTTCATTTATATCAATGTCCTGGAAATATTGATTGATTACACAGGCCTGTGATGGTTTTACTGTCTTGAAATATTTACATGTTAGACAGTAATTCCTGTATGCTGAATCCAAAAATAATATCCATTTTTCTCCATAACGTACAGATTTTTCACAAAATGTCATAATGCAATACATAAAAGAAAGACCACAACACACTGTTTTGAGACTAAGAGATGTAGATTTCACAAAAACAAAATCAGGAGGAATGAGGATGCATATTATCTTCCTTCAATTGACCCCTTTCATAGAAACCGACATCTCTTGTTCTTGCCATGGGATATCTCCTCCTCTTATGACTTGTTACCTTCAACTTTAACCAGATAGGTTCATCAACTCATCTGGTTAATGTTTTCCTTGGATGAGGAAACCCACAAACTTTATCACATCATCTCCCATCATATCTATCTCTTCACAGCTTCTCTTTCCTCTCACCAATCTCATCCCCTGGAAGAGATCATACAGGCCAGAATGTGGACAACACCTAACATGTCTATGTCATATTACCTACACTGCATGATGGTTTGTTTGTACTTCTGGCTTTTGATTTTCTCTGGTCACCATTGACCATTCTTCCCAAAACTGATTGTGATGAGTATTTCACATAAGTATTTCTTCAATATTGTAGAGCCTGACTTTTAGCCTTAGCGAAGTGTGAGATAATTGCCAGTGGAGCATTCTGCCATTCCACCAACATTAGCGACACATTAGCACCCTGTAAAAAATTCTTATGATCATGTATTTTGTTCAGTCACCTCTATTGGGTAAGTAGTATTTCATGCTTGAGATGGATGTGGTCTCTCACCAAGTACTGCCATATTAGATTATCCCTCCCACCTCATGGGGGATCACATTCCATGGGTTTTCCCTTTCTGATGCTGTTTTTTATCTTCCTTCTCTGCACTGGCCACTCCATTATCTTCAATATGGGATTCCAGTTCTTTCATGTGAAAAAGTGAGTAGAGTTTTTGAAATTAACATGTTCCTTACCTGAAAATGTATTGTAGATAGATGTTTGCCTTTCTGCACCACTTCCCATCCTTCATCCCCATTTCCAGTAAAGTTAGTCTACCTCATCATGAACAAACCTTTGTTCAAATGTCAGTACTCAAAAGGATTACCATATGTAGAAGATGTGACCCCTTCCTATTGGTGGAGGGCTAAAGTCTAATGATGATTAGGTCATAGGTTGGCACAATACACATTGACAACTGTGTTCAATGCTTGAAGTGTGTGTAGCAAGTTACATGGCAGCTTGCAACAGGTAATAGCTTTATATGGTGCAAAGAGCATCTATAAGAAACACAAAAAAGGAAAATGTTAACTTTCAAAAAAGATAATGACCCCCAACACACTTCCAAGAAATTAAGCTTATTTGGCAAGGAAAAAAAAATTAGCAAATCTCCTGTGATTGGGATGGTTACAATAAAGTCCAGACCTTAACCCTGTAGAAAAAAATCTCAAATTTTTTGAAATCCATAGCTCTAAAAATAGCTTCAAGAAATATGGAATTAAATTACACCAGAAGCTTTGAAAAATACATAGACATAATGCCACAAAGATATCATGCTGATTTAATCTTTATAGATAGAAATACAAGAAGCTCACTACCAAATTGATTTTTAGTTTCACTCTAAGGATATAGCTTGCTTTGGTCAGAAGTTAATATTAATTAGTACTAAAAACATAAATACATTATTTGTGTACTAATTTTGTCATATTTTACTGTAAAATTAGTGAATAACTAATTATTTTATGGGTAAAGCTGATAAAAAAAAAGACAATTGTGAGCTGTTCCAATAAATTTTCACACAACTGTATTTTCTGAGTTCTGGTTTGTATATTTTGTTTTCAGTATATATATATACATACATATTCTAAACTTGAATATGATTAATAATTAAGGTGTTTCTACCTCAATTTTGCGCTAATTTGCTCTACAAAATGTATAGAAAAAATATGACTTCCAAAGAAGAGCTGGAGCGGGATTGGAGTGACAAAGTAGAAGCATACACTATTGATGCTAGCAGTGGCCACTTGCAGAACATTTCCATTGGTGGTATCCAGTTTCAGGAAGAATCAAGTACATTACCAGAGAGGTAAAACATATCAATGTAGACTACAAGCTATAAATAAGTTGCCGGTATAGGACAACTGCTGGTAGACAGTTGCCGGTATAGGACAACTGTTGGTAGACATTTTGTCTACCAGCAGTTGTCCTATACTGGCAAATGTCTACCAACAGTTGTCCTATACCGGCAACTGTCTACCAGCAGTTGTCCTATACTGGCAACTGTCTACCAGCAGTTGTCCTATACTGGCAACTGTCTACCAGCAGTTGTCCTATACT
>NW_013666607.1:190050-194947 GCF_000517525.1 Limulus polyphemus | reverse complement strand
ATTGTATCTATTGATCAAAATATTTAACTTAAAGGTAAAACATATCATGTAGAATACAAGCTATAAATCATTGTATCTATTGATCAAAATATTTAACTTAAAGGTAAAACATATCATGTAGAATACAAGCTATAAATCATTGTATCTATTGATCAAAATATTTAACTTAAAGGTAAAACATATCATGTAGAATACAAGCTATAAATCATTGTATCTATTGATCAAAATATTTAACTTAAAGGTAAAACATATCATCATGGAATACAAGCTATAAATCATTGTATCTATTGATCAAAATATTCAACTTGTGTCTTTTAAAAATGATTTATATTAGTTGTTCCTACAGTTTGTTACAGTTGCTTTTTGTTGAATGATTGCACTGTGGTAAAGGCTGCTGGTTAAAATTTTTTATGCTTTTATTGTTTAACTAGCTGGAGTACCTGTCCCCTGGATGGAAGTTATGTGAATTCATGATTAATGAAAGGTTGTCTTAGGACATGAAAAGTTGCTTTCTTTATATGTAATTGTAAAAAATGTCCAGAAAAATAGCAAAACACAAAATGTGAAACTACAAATTTGCATATATCTCCCCATGGACCCAACGAACCTCCATACCAAATTTGGTGAAGATGAATCTACAGTGGGCAAAGTAGTGGTAAAAAAATGCAAAAACACCCATAAAAACCACAAAATGCTAAATTGAAAGCTGAAAATTTGTATGTACCCCCACATGGACCAAATGAATCTCCTAACTAATTTTGGTGAAGATCCATCTACACCCTGTGAAGTAGTTACATGGACATACAACAGACAGTACTATTATATCTATATAGATGTTATATTGTTTCTGCATTATTTTCTTGTAAATATGTAGTTAGTTTCTTTGTATATATATATTTTTGAAAGTATACTTCCTGTTATCGTTTGGCCTAATTTTACCAATTCATTGTTTTTCTCTTCTACAGATTTGAGTGATTTTTATTTTGTAAATCTCATTTCTTGTGTGAAATCGTTAACTTTGTCACTTTTGTGACTAATCTTGATCGAATCTAATTTAACTGTCCCATGCTTGTTAACTAAACTATCAAAATTGTTTAGTATACTGAATTTTCTATTTGAATGTAATCATGTCAAATATATAAATATACTTAATATGATACATTAAGTAAATAAGGTACATGTACAAGGGGGGTACATACAAATTTTCAGTTTTGCATTTTTGCGTTTTGAGGTTTTTGTGGGCGTTTTTGCATTTTTTACAATTAAATATAAGGGAAGCAATATTTTAATGTCCTAAGAATACCTTTCATTAATCACGAATTTACATAACTTCCGTCCAGGGGACAGGTACTCCAGCTAGTATTTAAATATACTTAATATGATATAGAATAAGTAAATATAGTACATGTACATTATGTGAAATATTTAAATATACTTAGTATGATATAGAATAAGTAAATATAGTACATGTACATTATGTGAAATATTTAAATATACTTAGTATGATATAGAATAAGTAAATATAGTACATGTACATTATGTGAAATATTTAAATATACTTAGTATGATATAGAATAAGTAAATATAGTACATGTACATTATGTGAAATATTTGAATATACTTAATATGATACAGTAAGTAAATAAGGTACAAGTACAATCATGTGAATACTTAAGTATACTTAACATGATACAGTAAGTAAATAAGGTACAAGTACAATCATGTAAATATTCAAGTATACTTTACTTTACTACCTTTACTACCCCTCCTACAGTATCTTATTCATTTGGGGTTTCTCTTCAATTCCCATCTGTGTTGGGCCCAGCCTTCTCCTCTTTGGCTCCGAGACATGGAGTGGGTAGTCGTGAAGGCCCTACCTTCTCCTTCTCTCTCTCTCTCTGTGAGAGGTCCTGTCTCTTTTGTGTATGTGGGTTTCCTTGGAAGCTCTCATTCCCTTGGGTCAGCACACATGCATTCTCTTCATTGGATGCTTCTTGACCAGTGGAATTTCTCCCATGATCCCTTGGACCATCCCATCTCATCCCCCTTCCACCTGGGATCATGGCCTACCTTGCTTTGTGGCTTGACAGGGACTTGAAAACAGTGGGGGTTCCCATTCCTCCACCTCCTCCTGAGTCTTCATTGGTGGGTTGGGGAGGAGGGGCTTTTTCATCCCAATGTCATCAGACTCCATCTTCACATGTGGCTTTTGTCTGGTCTTTTGCCTTGGCTCAAGAACTCACCCCTTGTGTAGTGTCTTTCCTTGCCTGTACCATTCATCCTTTCCCCTTGTCTATGTACCAGAGGCATTGGTCTTACTTCAGACTTTGGTCTATCGACCATGGCTTCTGACCATCCTGTCCTTCTGTTCCTCACCTGTCCCAGTTCTTCACCTTATTGTTTATTAAGGGTTTGTCTGTTTCAACTGTTGCTCTTTATAGAGCTGGCCTGTCAAACACTTTCCGATTTCCCCCTTCTGGAAATCCTTCTCTATTTCCCTCCTTTGTTGTTCCTTTTGTCTGGTTCATTAGCCATGTCCCTTTGTTCTACCCTATTGGGATCTCATTGTTGTTCTTCATGCACTGTCTGGTTCTCCCTTTTAACCAATTGCAACATTTTCCATGTACCATCTTTCCCTTAAGGCCTATTTCCTCCCCTTCCTGGTATACAGTCATCATCTTTCCGATATTTATACCATTAATGTTTCCCACATCCTTTACCTTTATTTGTATGTTATCCACTATCTAGAGTGGCCCTTCTTTCCCAGGACATCGGCTGCTCTGGCAGTTTTTTAGCCTTTTCTCCTATTTCCTTACCTTCCAATTCCCACCTGTACTCCCGTTCAGATCCAGATCAGCTACTTTGTTCAATTCATTCCCTGCTATGTTATTTGGCTCATACTGCCTCCTTTCATGTGATACAGTAAGTTTGTTTGTTTGTTTTGAATTTCATGCAAAGCTACATGAGGCTATCTGCACTAGCCATCCCTAATTTAGCGGTGTAAGACTAGAGGAAAGGCAGTTAGTCATCACCACCCACTGCCAACTCATGGGCTACTCTTTTATCAACGAATAGTGAGATTGACCATCACTTTATAATTCCCCCATGGCTGAAAGGGTGATCATGTTTAGTGGGACGGGGATTTGAACCTGTGACCCTCAGATTGCGAGTCGAGTGCCCTAACCACCTAGCCATGCCGGGCCAATACAGTAAGTAAATAAGGTACATGTGAAGTATTTAAGTATATTTAATATGATAGACAGTAAGCAAATAACTTGTATGCAAGTCATGTCACTCACTTCAGGTTTTCCACTCCTGAGACATGGAAAGAACATACCGAAGAAAACATACATAAGGCGACTACAGAAATGTATGAGTCCTCATCACTTCGAACTCTTATTGATCAGCTATTGCAGGATACTTCTCAAGATATGCGGAACCAGGCTGACAACGTGCAGAAAGCTCTAACTAAGAGATCTGCAGAAGTGGAAGAATGCAGATACAAATTGTGTCAACATAGCGAAATGGTTAGTATCTCTACTAAAGTATTCTGTATTAACCATTTATAACTTGAGTGCAGTTAAGGGGTAGAAAATTCCCTGATGTAACTAAAAATATTTAATTATCAGAAGTAAAGAAAACCTTTGAAACATGGTTTATCTTGAATTGAGGAAAAGTGGCTACATGTACAGTAAACCATCAGTGATCCAATAATGAAAAAAATAACTGCCCCGATGAAGAAGGCCCACCTTTCCAAACTGATTGGGTTATAGGGTTTTGTATTCATACAGTATGATAACTTAATGATGCAATAATGAAAAAAATAACTGCCCCGATGAAGAAAGGTCCACCTTTTGAAAGTGTTCGGGTTATATTGGTTTATACTTTTGTGTTAAACTGATTTTTTAAAACTACACATTTTCCTAACATCATTACCTGCTATACAAATGATAACCTTCACCAAAATAATGATTTTTTTATATCTTATAATACCCATAAACAAAACTAACACTTGTGTGCTTGCTTCTAATTCTTATTTTTAATTTTGAGTTATGAATATTGCTTATTCAGTAGCATGAGAACACAGAACTAATTTTTGTATCTGACAATTTTCTGTTTTCTTAAGAAGTTTTATCATTTTATAACTTAAAATATTAAGTATCTTATCATTTTATCAAATACAAGGTGATATTGTTTGTTTTTATAAAGATAGGATTATTTTTGCTTCATTAATCAACAGCAAAATTCCTGTGTTGTGTAAAGAAGTAACTCGTTTCCCTACATTCTACTGTACAATTTTTACATGAGAAGCAACTTGTTTCCCTACATTCTACTGTACAACTTTTACATGAGAAGTAACTCGTTTCCCTACATTCCACTGTACAACTTATATGGGAAGTAACCCATTTCCGTACATTCCACTGTACAACTTATATGGGAAGTAACCCATTTCCCTACATTATACTGTACAACTTTTACATCAGAAGTAACCCATTTCCTTACATTCCACTGTACAACTTATATGGGAAGTAACCCATTTCCCTACATTCCACTGTACAACTTTTACATGAGAAGTAACTCGTTTCCCTACATTCTACTGTACAACTTTTACATGGGAAGTAACTCGTTTCCCTACATTCTACTGTACAACTTTTACATGGGAAGTAACTCGTTTCCATACATTCTACTGTACAACTTTTACATGGGAAGTAACTTGTTTCCCTACATTCTACTGTACAACTTTTATATGAGAAGTAACTCGTTTCCCTACATTCTACTGTACAACTTTTACATGAGAAGCAACTTGTTTCCCTACATTCTACTGTACAACTTTTACATGAGAAGTAACTCGTTTCCCTACATTCTACTGTACAACTTTTACATGAGAAGTAACTCG
>NW_013666607.1:177731-189050 GCF_000517525.1 Limulus polyphemus | reverse complement strand
ATTCCACTGTACAACTTATACCAGAAGGAACCCATTTCCCTACATTCTACTGTATAACTTATATAGGAAGGAACCCATTTCCCTACATTCCACTGCACAACTTATATAGGAAGTAACCCATTTCCCTACATTCCACTGTACAACTTATATAGGAAGTAATCCATTTCCCTACATTCCACTGTACAACTTATACCAGAAGGAACCCATTTCCCTACATTCCACTGCACAACTTATATAGGAAGGAACCCATTTCCCTACATTCCACTGCACAACTTATATAGGAAGTAACCCATTTCCCTACATTCCACTGTACAACTTATACCAGAAAGAATCCATTTCCCTACATTCTACTTTACAATTATTACACTAGAAATATCCCATACTTATATCTTATTTTTCTCTTTCTATTTTACTGTACAAGTGTTACTTATGAATTAATCAGTTTTTTCTATTTTACTGCTCAATACTTACAAAAGAATTTACCCCATTTTAGGTTGGAAAAGAAATTGCACAAGCTGAGAGAGCCATTCGCAACCTCAAACGTGCAATCCTAGAAAAAGAAGCCCCATTAAAGGTGGCACAGACTCGTCTTCATCACAGATGGCAACGCCCTAATGTGGAATTATGTAATGATCCTCCACATAACAGGTGAAGTTCTTTCTTTACACAACTGAAACAGAAAATTATCAGAAGTAAGGAAAACCTTTGAAATATGGCTCATTTTTAAAAGAGATTACACGTATAACGCTCTAAATGTATGATAATTTAGTGGTCCAGTTATTGAAGGAACAACTGCTGTTTGTAATTGAGGGCAAAGTCAATTTCTGCGTGTAAAAAATTACTCCAACAGCGTGATAATTAATGGTCCAGTGATGAAAAAAATAACTGCATAACACTGTGTCTTTGTCGATGAGGTAAATGTTTTCATTCGATAAAGTAACAAGTGACCATTTAATTCAGTTAGTTAACAACATAGTAAAGTAAGTATTGAATTAGGTTCCCTTTTTTTAAACTGTATCTTAACTATAATTACTTCATGTAACTTTATACTTACCTAACAGTGTTCAAACGTTGCATTGTTCAACTAATGTAGTTTTTTAAATCCAACATATTTACCTTTAAAGAAACTTCAAAATTAATCATTGATTATTTTGAGGGAAAATATTAATATCACATGTATTTATTGATATGAGTTAAGTCTTGGATTTTTTTTAGTTTTCTTTTGTGAATGATGGTACACCTTTCTTAAAGAATTATATCATGAAAGAGAACTAGTTTGAAATATAGTACAGTGTTAATAACTTCTCCACTGATAAACCAAAAAGCTCTATTTTTAAATAGATGATTTAATATCTGAAACTGTGGGATTTATAAGGTTACACTGAAATATGTACAAATATTATGTAAACCTTCATTTGTATCAACTTATTAATCAGGAAATCACTCTCTTCTAGTTGAAATACAGTTTTATTACACCGAAGTTTTAAATATGTTCAGGCTTTGTTATTTTATAGTAAATATACCTCTTTGATTACATGTTTTTAGTTTTGTCGCATGAATATGACGAATGAAAATTTGTTTTAGTTGATGTAGAATGAATCAACTTTCTCACTTAGGAGAGTGTAACCTCTGGTATTTTGGAGACAACATTTTAAATGTTCATAAGTTGCTTTTGAAAGTCCTTGCTTTGATATCAAAACTACGGCAGGTGAATGAAATGTATTATTCTATATTAGAGTCAGAGTTATTGTTCCCAACCTGTTAACTAAGATATGAAATTAATTTGCTTTTAGCTTGATTAGAGAAGTCAGCGAGATCACAACCACTATAGAGACACTGAAACACCATCTGAAGAGGGCAGAGGACGGTCTTCAGAATCTCCAGGAAACAAAAAAAGGATTGGAAGAGGAGATTTCTATTAAAGAAAACAGCCTGAAAATTGATAGAGAAAGATGTGCGGCTGTACGCACATGCTATCCACCCATTAACAAACTGTTAGGTTATTAAACAACCAGGTGTAATGGTCATTTTCATCACATGATATAAGCCACAAACCATATATATGTCTTCATTAACACAGAATAAATATACCAATGAAAAGATTGGAGAGAAAAAAATCATGTTTCTAGAAATATTTCATTGCACATTTCATAGTTATGTAGTTTCTTTCATTGCACCTGAACTTGAAACCGACTGTTTGATAAAACATCATAATAAATTGATATTACACAATCTAATTATTTTTGTTTTAGAACGTTATCAGTCAGAGTACAGTGGATGTTCCATTTCACTCTTTCCATTCCTCATGAAACTGTATTTGTTTCTTTGAAACTTTGCTGGATCTGTCTGTCATTGTTATATAGAAATAAAACCAAAAATTTTAATAAAACGAAGTTAAATCAAATCAGTCAGAGTACAGTGGATGTTCCATTTCACACTTTCCATTCCTCATGAAACTGTATTTGTTTCTTTGAAACCTTGCTGGATCTGTCTGTCATTGTTATATAGAAATAAAAGCAAAAATTTTAATAAAACGAAGTTAAATCAAATCAGTCAGAATACAGTGGATGTTCCATTTCACACTTTCCATTCCTCATGAAACTGTATTTGTTTCTTTGAAACCTTGCTGGATCTGTCTGTCATTGTTATATAGAAATAAAACCAAAAATTTTAATAAAACGAAGTTAAATCAAATCTGATATTGTAACAAGCCAAGATACTGTTCTCCATAATTATCAGTTCTGTAGTCAGCTAGATTACCCTAAATATATCAAACAGGTTTTTATATTTATCATTTTTGTAAATGTTCAGAAACTCAGTATCTGTTGTCATGGTGACTTGGTTAAATTTCTTCATGCAACTTCAAAGTTTAATACAACGAAACTATAAACAGAAAGTTAACACTGAATGTAAAAAGTGTTGTGTACCATTTCTAAATCTAGTAATGCTTTAGTCTTTTACTTTATGGCAAATATTTTGAATTTCAATGTGTTCTTAACTGAATGGACAGTAGATGTAGGTCGGTATGGAGGGTTAGTTGCACTTTTATAAAATCAGTATTCTAGGTCTCATTCTGTTCTTTGGTCATCATTATACTCAGCCTGACAGCCTTGGTTAAGAACTGTTGCCTAAAACTGTAACAAGTGTCACATCTACATAGTTAACCTTGGAAGAGATATCTTAAAAAATTTTACACAGGTCATCCTGTGTACATGAATATAAAATTCCAAGACCATGTTTAAGCAGCTCAAAGACACAAAAGTCCATTGGAACTGCACTGAGGGACATGACAGGTATGTGGTCAAGTAGAATTGCTTTGATTTCAGTTTTATCAATCTTCTTTCTCTTGATACTGGAAGCTTTTGTAACTGGAAGCTTTTGACTCGTGAGTTATTGTCAGTTTAAGACCCTTGTTTATTATCTTGTTTACAGTAGCAGGAGATATGCCAAGCTTCATTACAATAGATTTCTTTTGGATCAGGATTAAGACCCTTGTTTATTATCTTGTTTACAGTAGCAGGAGATATGCCAAGCTTCATTACAATGGATTTCTTTTGGATCAGAAGATTCCCTTTCTGAATTGATTTGGGGTGTGGTTGCAGATAACGTAGATCTTTTAACTATTTAAATACTCTGCTATGTACGTTCTTTTCCTTCCACATAGAAAATTTAATACCCCTTTCTCCAAAATGCTGTATCCCTTGGCTCTACATCATTTAAAAATATTGCTATGTGCAAATCATCTCTGGTCTGTAACATATTTCTTCAGCCATATGTTATCCTTAATGTCATTGGAAATATGTCCTTACTAAACATTTCACCTGTGATGCCACTGTACCAGCACATGCAAATCAATCATAAAACATGCAGTTACCTCTCTGTACCTAATTGTTCTTTCATCCTAAGTTATATTTTTGCTATTTCTAATATATATTGTCCTTCAAATTTTCCAGCGAACTATAGTTGTGAGATGATTATGAAGGTTTTGAAATCCTATTCTACCAGTAGGATATGAACTACAGCATATCTACTAAACTAGTATGGCCTTAGATGTTATTTGAACAGAGACAGTGGAAAATAGAAAGACTTCAATTTTAATTCTTCTTATGTAAAACAATTTAATTATTTACATCTGGTTGAACTATAAGTCCATTTTTGAAAGAATGAGGGATCCGGACGTAAGCATGAGATAGGGAAGAGAAGCTTTACAAGGAGGAGGTCAAAACATCAGCAAATGATGAAAAATGTATAGAGTTCACAGAATGACATTATACAGAGAGAATTCAAATAAAATAATTAAGCTCTTTAAACAGCTTTGTAATTTGAATAGGTGGATAAAGATACATGTTGAATCCTTATGGCCATTCAGAGTCAAACATGTGAGGTGATTTGTGAAATAGTGCCAACTGCTTAGGACTAACACTAAACTCAAGAATCTTATGTATGTGTATAAATGGCATGGGATTGATCCCACAGCTAGCAAGCTAGGGCAATAGATTTTCAAAGATACTTACTTTTAAGTTAACCTTGCCAACACCATTATCTAAAGGCATGGAGATGACCTCAAATGCTCTTGTTGAAGCAACATTTAGTGTTGTGGATGAGGTTACATGCAGGTCAGAAGTACAGTGATTATGGTAACTAACTAACAGTTAGAAATCAGAGATGCATAATGAAGGTAAAAAGGCAACATATTCAGAACATAAAATTGCTAGGAAGAATGTATATCAATTATAGAAGGGCCTTCAAATCCTGAAATATAGTTGATAGTGGCAGAGTCAATCTTCAATATGTATTGATAGTAAGAGGAAGGCCAAATACATGCAGAGATCATATACTGATTGTAGGGGAGGGCCAAATACATGCAGAGATTATGTACTGATAGTAGAGGAGGGTCAAATACCTGCATATGTCATATAATGATACTAGGGGAGGCCCAAATACTTGTTGAGGTCATGTACTGTGTTAGATATACACGACTCTCATTTAAGTTTAAAGGAGTGTTATGATTTAGATAGTTATAAAGCATGAGTGTTAATTTTAGTATTTTAAGAAATGATAACATATCACAGGTTTGCTTATGTAATTGTTTACGAACATTTATTGTGTAGTTCAGTTGCTGTGAATTAACATCACATTACTCGAACTTCCGGAAAATGTCTCGTTGCTTTAAGTGAGTATTGTTACATCATAACATCTTGTATTTTGTAAAACATTTTAGGACTCAGTCGGGCAACATATTTATATATAGCTTTTTAATGAGCAATTTCTAAAGTAAATTTCACAGCTTGTATTGTAATAACAGAGATAGAGGAGATTAATTTTTCTTGTCAAAGAATATTCTAAAGTAATTGAACCCACCTGTATGGATATTGATGCAAAAGAGACAATTATTTAAAGCTCTGGGTACAACTGTGATAGCCAATAGTGTAACGAATTTTTGTACATACATTTGACTTGTTTTGAATATATTATTTTAAGACAAGTGGATTGTATATGCTGCTTGTTTACTGTTCACATTTATCACCAACATGTTGCAGACACCTAATGTAAAGAATCTGGCCCTATAAAACCTGAAATTTGGCGAACCAACCAGGATTATAAAGTGGTAAACAGTGGTATAAAAAGACATAAACAACAGCAGAAATAGGCCTATATATGTGCAACTTTAGTGGGGCAAAAATGGTGTAGTGATTACAATCACACTATATAACCATATTGACTGATTTTGATAAATGGATTGAAAGAGGTGAGTGAGTTGGGCTAAAAGATAGTGATCTACTGTTAAACAACAACAAAATCTAGAGAGAGAAGAGCATAGGCAAAAAAAAAGAGAGGAAAAAAGATTAAAAGAAGAAAAGGAGAGACTGGAAATAGAGAGAATAAGAGTACAAATTGAGATGGCAAAGCTCACCAAACAGAAAGATGTCAGGGCCATCTAACCCAAGCTGCCCAAATTTGATGAACAGAAAAACGACATGGATGATTTCCTGGAGAGATATGAAAGATGTGCCCAAAGTCAGAACTGATACAAAGGCGACTGGTAGTCTGTCTCAGCCCACTTCTAACAAAAAAAGGCCTACAAATCTATGCAGGCATGACATCAGAAGATGACATGGATTATGACATGTTAAAAGTGGCCTTACTGAAATGTTATGTACTTACCAAAGAAGGTTTTCGTTGGAAGTTCAGAGAAGTCAAACCTGACACTGGTAAAACTGTATTTCATTTTTGGGGGCACATATATTGTGATACTTCACAAGGTGGACTGACATGGCCAAGTGTGAAAATATTCTGATGGACTGTCAGGTCTGCTAATACGTGAACAGTTCATGATCACGTGCTCAACTGATATGCCACTGTTCCTAAAGGAGAGAGCACCAAAAACACGTGAACGAGATGATCAAGCTAGCAGAGCAGTATTTGGAAGTCCATGGAGGGAGTAACTAGAAAATCCAAGAACACCAGTTAAAGTTGAAATAAGGAGTGGCTGACTAGAAACAGGATATAACCAATGGTGACAAGAAATTAACAGATGGGAAAAAAGATGTTATATTTGTTATAAAATAGGGCACATTGCAAAGGAGTGCAAGTCCATCACCAACAAGCAACAGCAGAAATCTCAACAGAAAGCAAAGAGATGCTATGCTTGTTATAAAATGGGGCACACTGGGGGAAAGTGCAAGTCTGTCACCAATAAACAGCAGCAGGAATCTCAACATATAGCAGCTGAAGCTACACATAAAGATGGTGCTAGCAAGAAATAAGAAAAGAGGAACTATCAGCAAGGATGCTGCTGCCAGAAGAAACAGGATAAGATACAACACGTTAGATTCACCACAGAAAGGAAGTGCTATATCAATGGTTAAGTAGTGCATAATAGATGGTCAGCTCAAGTTAGTAAACAGGTCAACACTACTAGTGATGACTGGAGCATGCGAGATACATCAAGAAGTGCCAATAAATCACAACATGCCAGTAGATGAAGGCTATGCCAGGGACAAGAAAGTGAAGGTCTTACAAGACACTGGGTGCAGCAGTGGGAAACAGTCTAGTACCTGATGACCAGATGATGGGCAAGGTACATTTGTGTGTGCTGATTGATGGGATAGTGAGAAAGTTTCTCATAGCAAGTATAAAGGTGGACACTCCATACTACATGGGAGACCCCTGGGGCCCTGTGCATGAAGGCACCCATCTATGACTTGATGATTGGAAATATACCAGGCAATAGAATTTTGAAGGAATCAGACAGAAAGAAGACTGACAAAGCATCTGCAGTCACCACTAGAGCTAAAGAAAAGAAAAGCAAGGCCCTGCAAGTCTCGAAAGGTGACATCTCGAATTTAGGTTTACGGGAACTGAAGGAAGCACAGACGAAAGACCCTTCACTTCAGAAACTTTGGGACAGTGCTCGGAAGAAAGTTAAGCACAAGACAGAGAAGAAAGGGATTTACAGGATAGAGGACCACGAGGGATCGCTGTACTGGTTCTTTCAAGGTAGTTATACTGGGAAAGTTAAACAGGTCACAGTACCAACAGAATAATGGACTCAAGGGATGAAGCTGGCTCTTGAGTCAATTGTGGAAGGACACTTAGAAGCAAAGAAAACAGCAGACAGAATCACCAGCAACTTCCATTGGCCAGGTCATGTGACATCTGCCAAAGGACACTACCTAGAGGAAAAGTAGTCAAGGTGTCACTGGGTGAGATGCCCCTCATAGAAGAGTCATTCAGCAGAGTAGCTGTGGACTTGATCGGAGTATTAGCACCCGTTTCTGAAAAGGGAGACTGGTATGTGTTGACAATAGTCGACTATGCAACTTGTTATCCAGGAGCTGTAGCACTGCCGAAGATAGAGATTGAGAGAGTAGCAGAAGCTTTCCTGAAAGTGTTTTGCATAGTAGACTTTCAAAAAGAAGTTCTGAGTGACAGAGAGACCCAGTTTACTAAAGAACTGATGTAAGAGGTGTGTAGACTCATTAACATTAGGCAACTTATTACCACCATATTACAACCATAGATGTAATGGACTTTGTGAAAGAATCAATGGAGTCTTAAAGAGCATGCTGAAGAAGATGTGCCAGGAGAAACATACATAAGCAAATACGTGCTTACTGAGAAGTCCCACGAGCAAGTACAGATTTTTCACACTTTGAGTTGCTGTACAGGAAACAGTACAAGGTCTGATGCAGATACTGTGGAAAGAAAAAGAAGAGTCAGAAGTGAGGAACACATACCAGTATGTGTTAGACTTCAGAAACCGACTGGAGAAGACCTGTCAACTTACTCGAGAGAGCTTGTATGAAGTTCAAGGCAGTCAGAAGCACTTCCATGACAAGAAAGTCAAGGATTGTCGTTTCAAGGTCGGATAGAATTTTTTTAATTTTGCTACCCACAGACATCAACAAACTCCCCCTGCAGTGAAAAGGACCCTTTGAAGCAGAGGAAGTGTTCAACATAATGTATTATAAGGTGGATAGGAAGACCAAGATTTACCATGCCAATCTGTTAAAGAGGCATTTCGAGAGGGAAGACCTAACGGGTGCAGCTATTGAGGCACAGATGGACATGGCAGGTGTTGCTGTCACAGACACAGAACTAGAAGACAATGATTATGTCATAGAGAATGAAGACCTGCTTGACCTAAGACCACTGGATGGAGATGAGACGTACAAGGACGTCAACATAAGTGAAGAACTGACTGACAAGCAGAAGAAAGACGTACAAGAGCCACTGCGCCAGTACTCAGATGTCTTCACAGATAGACCAGGAAAGACAGACCTTGTGCAACACAAGACTGAGACCACGACCAGCGATCCAGTAAAGGTGAAGCCCTACAAAATGCCCTATTTGATGAGAGACCAACAAGGGAACTGCAAATGTTGATGCAGACTATATGTAACGATTTTTTGTATATACTTTTGCCTTGTTTTAAATATACTATTTTGAAACAAGTGGATTGTGTGCTGTCCCTTTATTGTTCAAATTTATTGCCAACAAGACACAGACACCTACTGTAAAGAATCTGGCCCTATAAAACCTGACATGCTGATAGTAACAGTAGGGCCAAATACCTGCAGAGATCATGTACTGATAGTAGGAGGAGGGCCAAATGCATGCAAAGATCATGTACTGATAGTAAGGGAAACCCAAATACATGCACAGATCATGTAGTGATCGCAGGAGAGAGCCAAATATATGAACTTTTTAATTCCAACAAAATGTTACCCAACTGATAGTAAGTTTTTAGTTTAGACAAAAAAAGTTACTCAACTGACAGTAAGCTTTTAGTACTGACAAGAAAGTTATCCAACCGAAAGAAAAAAATTCAATTTTAACTTAGCTTAGTGAATGTGATATGGGTCTTACAATGACAATATCAGAAACTCTGATACCTCAAGTGTCACTCATGCATTTTATTTAGTCTTGTCACACACGCTCACAATATAAACCACACAATGTCATGTCCACCCCTCGGGAAATTATGTCGGCACAAATATGCCAGAAATTAATGAGTAAAGTAGTCAGGTCTCACATAGTATCCAATTCAACAGTGCTATCTAAAAAAAAGTGAAGGACATTTGCTGAGTAAATGTTGATTATATCACATTAGTAATATAGAATGGAAGGGAGAAGAAACAAGAGAATAGCTTATGCGAATGTAAAATATTAATGGTAATCTGAAAAAAAAAAGAAACTAAATCAGTTTCTTTTTTGCACAATTTAATAAGATTTGCTATGTGGCGCCATCTCGTGATAAAATATTTTATATGGTATATTTTTTACAGTTCAACATCATAAACTTATAATGCTTTACTTCATGTTAGAATTCATCTAGATATATTTCACAAAAAAACAAAAAACTGTGAATTTTTATAATTTTATTGACCTCCACAGAAAACTCCTCTGGCAGTAGTAGTGCTCTGGTTATGCTGTTATGATCTGATATTAAGAATAAGTTAGTTGCATATTTCTGGTTGTGACGTCCAAAATTCCTTGACTGGATACATGCTTGATATAAAAATCGATAGGTTTAGTGATTCTAAGATTTGTGTTTCCCGAGAAAAAAAAAGGTATACCGCGAGATGATACATGCTAGTACAAATCCCAATGAGATTAGAGCTCGACCTTATTAACCAAATTTATAGTAACCTAACCGTAAAAGGTCATGTGTGTTCGTTTGTTTGACTATCAAGAGCAAAGCTCATACGTACTCCTGAGCCATCAGGGGGGGAATCATAATTGAAAAGCATTTTATAATTTCTTTTCACTGTTGACCAGAGTAGTCCGTCACCAGACTGAGGAAAGGATCTTTTTTTTTTAAATCCTAGGGCTACCTTTGAAATAGTTTTGGTTCGCAAATAAAATACGAGTCCAGTTGTATAAAATGGAATTAATTGATCATTTTATTCCGTTTTTCAAGTAGGTTGTTTATGGAATAATCTGAAGAGCGTTGTTACTGATGTGATTAAGAGCGTTGTTACTGGTGTGATTAAGAGCGTTGTTACTGGTGTGATTAAGAGCGTTGTTACTGGTGTGATTAAGAGCGTTGTTACTGATGTGATTAAGAGCGTTGTTACTGATGTGATTAAGAGCGTTGTTACTGGTGTGATTAAGAGCGTTGTTACTGGTGTGATTTCTCAAACTTTTCGAAGCAAATTATTTAATTAACTCAGAGTTGTATCAAGATGAACACACCAGTTGTAATCTTATTCGCTTCGTATCTTATACAGTATTTCAATATGTCACGTTTATAATGACTAAACGGAGAATTGTAATCATAGTTATTTTTACAGTCTTGAAGATGAAAAGCTCGTCTTAGTTAGCTTCCCAAGCTCCCAGAACTTCATCCTCACCCCCCGCACGTCTCCTCCGTCGTTTTTGTAAAAGTCACCACAACATGGCCTGTTTATCTTACACAATTCCTAAATAATTATCCCCCAGGATTATCCAGGATTCGATTCCCATAAGTGGATAGAATGCAACTAGTCTAATGTGTAACTTTGCGATAAACAAAGCAACCAACCTAAATACTTAGACGACAGACTTAATCTCTAGCTATATTCTCATGAATGCTGGAATTTGCCAGACAATTTTGGCAGACCGATTTCATTAAATAGAAATGTTTATTTACAACAAAATCAGGGGTGTCTGAGTAGTTAGTGTGCCGGATTGGGGATCTGAGGTTCCCCGGTTCGCGTCCCGATACTGCCAAAAAATTTTGGTTCCCTATTTGGGGTCGTGAGTGCCTTATAAGAGCGACGGTCAAATCCCATTCTTCGGTGTCATAAGAATAGCGGTGAATGGTGTTGACTA
>NW_013666607.1:169069-177008 GCF_000517525.1 Limulus polyphemus | reverse complement strand
ATATTCATAAAAAATAAACCAGTTTTATTTACGAAAGGACTTGTGTCGCTAAAGTTTCGTCGGAACGAATTTACGGAAAATTAACTAACGAACGTGTGTGTGTATATAAATAACAAGGAGTCTTTTGATTTAACTAGTGTTGTGAGCCTTAAAACTCTATTTGATGTGCCCCTGGTGGCTCAAATCTAAACTTGGGATTTATCACGCTAAACATCGGGGTTTGGGGATGTGTTTTGAAATATCTACAGTTGCTATAGTTGATTTAAAAAGTATTTTTTATATAATTGAATTTCACAGCAGAATGAGAAATCCAAAGGAAAAGTAGGGAAAGAAACATAGTATAAAAGTGGATACCTTTTACAACCGGTTGTCCAGCTTTATTGTTATTGACGAGGGACTTCATGAAGAAGACAACTTAAAGAGACAGTCGTGACAAACAACGCTAAGATTTTACTATCTATTTTAAAAACAAATTCTACCTCTGTTTCTTCGTGATGATTTGAAGTAATTTCATAAAACACAAGAACAAAGCCTATAACAACGACGACCCAACTGTGATTGTTTTATGTTTACTAACTGTTTGTTTGTTTTAGGCCCCCAGTGGCACAGCGGTATGTCTGCGGACTTACAACGCTAGAATCTGGGTTTCGATACCCGTGGTGGGCAATTTGTGTAGCTTTGTGCTTAATTACAAACAAATCTCTGTTTGTTTTAGAGCAAAGCCACGTTGTATGTCCTTCAACTTACCGCTGTCCTACCTGGACACTTTTTTGGGGTTACCCGTTAAGGAAACAAAAACCGTATAACGTTAAACAATGTTCCCAGTCCATCTTTCTGTTCTTATTCAATCCCTAATGACCTCATTAGATGCTAATTGCTTACTCTGAATTGTGGAAAGTAATAATTGGTTCATTTAACTGAGTAAGTACTCGTGTCCTTAAATTTCCAAAAGTCTATAAAATAGTTGAGTCCCAAGATGGGACAGCGGTAAGTCTAGGGCCTTACAAAGCTAAAATACGGGGGTCGATTACCCGTCTTTGGACATTAAAACAAACAAAAAGTGGAAATGTGCCTTATTTCAAGGCGTGTGTTTTTAGCCCCTTTCTCGGGTAAAAATCTTTAAAATAAACAAAGTTGCCTATGTATACACCGTCGGACAGTTTCAGTTACCATATAAAAAATATTACAGTAGTCGAACCAGCCAAATTCTGGCTCATGAATGCTAACACACACACATAATGGGTCGTTTCTATAATAAGACGAAACCAATTGGTAAATCTGAAAACGTGAGACGGACATAGAATATTAACGGAAGAACGATCGCTGGAACGAGAACAGCGCTCTAAACTTGTAGATACAAACGGTAACTTCATAGATATTGTAATATTACAGTGTTTGGTCAATAAAGGATGAGGATGAGGGTGGAGAGTAAGAATAGAACTCAAATGACTCGTGAAGTTTCGGGACTAAAGTGGTGTGAGTTGTATTGCTAAGCTTTGGACTAATATTTGTATTATACTCCTATAAATAGGTTTGGTTTGATTTGTATTAGCCGTCCTTAATTTAGTAGTGATAGAATAGAGGGAAGGCAGCTAGTCAACACCACCCACCACCATCTCCTTGGATACTCTTTTACCAACGAATAATGAAATTGACCGTCACTTTATAACCCTCACACGGCTGAAAGAACGAGCATGTTTGGTGACAGATTGCGATTCGAGCGCCCTAACCACCTAACCCCCACATATTTTGAACATCCTATTTTGCCTATTCGTAGTTTACTGGCATCTTTTCATGGAACTATTGTGATATCCGAAAATAAATAAGATAATGTGTAACACCCGCTGTTATTCAACAAGATTGTGTCACAGGAGGAAGACTAATCACGTAATGATAGACTGGGTTGCTGATTGTGTCACAGGAGGAAGACAACCACATTATAATAGACTGGGTTGCTGATTGTGTCACAGGAGGAAGACTAATCGCGTAATAATAGACTGGGTTGCTGATTGTGTCAAAGGAGGAAGACTAATCACGTAATAATAGACTGGGTTGATGATTGTGTCACAGGAGGAAGACTAATAACGTAATAATAGACTGGGTTGCTGATTGTGTCACAGGAGGAAGACTAATCACGTAATAATAGATTGAGTTGCTGATTGTGTCACAGGAGGAAGACAACCACATTATAATAAAATGAATTGCTGTTCTATGATATTACTTGGAACTGGATTCGCCGCAAGGATTATGGTGAGGAGATAATATTTTTGGTAATATTTCAGAACATCTGTGGCTTTAGTTTAAAGAAAATAATGTATATCTATAGAGATAATACAACAGCTTTTCTGTTTCTGTGGCTGTAGCGTAGTATTAAGATAATATGACAATGATGTATATTGTTGCGTCAGCGAGGTCACGTGATTAGTATCACGCCACGTCCTTCTCGAACCTTCGTGAATTGTCGGGAGATTACTAGATATAGTGTAGTCTTGTATATATAAGACCGGCCACGAAGCGACGCGGAGTTAATGAGTAATTGAATGTATGCGGACAAAATATTGTTGGCCACGTGAGACGTGAATTATAGTGTTTGTTACAGAGCGACTGTTGAAATTAAGTGTATCGTAAAGTTGTATTCGGAAAGAATAAACCAGTTTTATTTAAGAAAAGACTTGTGGCGCTAAAGTTTCGTCGGAACGAATTTACGGAAAATTAACTAACGACTGGAGGCGTAACAATATCTTATGAGGTAACATAACATGTTTATGTAGCAATATCTTTGGCTGTGGTATAGTTTAAAGACAATAGGACAATGATGTATATCTTATGAGATAACATAACATCTTTGTGTAGCAACATCTGTGGCTGTGGTATATTTATGGAACAATAATGTATATCTATAAAGATAACACAACAGTTTTTTGTGGGCCCTATTTTAGCATTTATCCCACATGCTCTACATTTTATTATTCCATCGTTATGGTTTGTACACTAATTTGTTTGTTTTTTCTGTCTGACCTTTATGTCAGTGCTTCAGTCCTAAGAACTTTACGTATATATCCAAACCTCCAAAAACATATATTTATATACATATTTGGAATAACATATAATGATATACGAATTTGGAATAAAAAAAACATTTCACATAAAACAAGACAAAGTTGAAAAGCTCATAAAAAACACACAAAATAACAGGGTATATCTGCGGACTTACAACGCTAGAAACCGGGTTTCGATACCCATTGTGTAGCTTCGTGTTTGAACTACAAAACAAACAATAATAATAAAAACGCATCACTAGCAAGTACAACCTGTTACTGTTTTCGTGATTAGAATTCGTGGCAGGGATACTGAAGGACTTGAGTACAAATCTGTAGGGCTCTATGTAATGTGGTATGTTCTTTGTTGTTTTTTAAAATCGATCTCAAATCCCTACTGATCGGCATGAACATTAAACACACATTCCTTGTAAAAGAGTACTTCAATGCTAGAAGTAAAACATTATCAGATTATCATTATTATTAAGTAAAACTCAGAAAGAAATTAAGATTAATGAATTCTATTTCGTGAAAGATTAGAAAATAAATTTACAAATGATCAGTCTTGTATTTTTTGTTTTATAAAATAAACTAGTCAGATGAAATGGTTCACTCTATTTTATCTTAGCTAATTGTTAAATATTTACATTTGTCTAGTCATTCTAGACTTACAGAATGTAAAAGAAATGTTACATCACTGATTTCTTCATGATAAATGGGCCTGGGCTGTGAGTCGGAAGGTCCAAATTACGAACACGTAATATTCTACTGAAAGGTTGAAGGTATGAGCCCGTAACACGCTACTAAATATGCTCCGAACTTCTAGTTGTTAGCACGTTATAAAAGTGACAATCAATCTCATTCGTGTATTAAGAGAGGTCAGGTAGATGGCGGATGCTCCTGTTTGGTTTCCTCCCTCTTGCAAGTAGTTGTTCTTAATGATGGCTATTTGACCTAACCGTTTAACCTATGTGTCCATACAGGTTAGAAATTCTGTAGAAAACATTCTTTTAGTGATAGGTACATTAGTGTCATCATGGTAAAACATCTAAGCATTGTTAAGCATTTTCCCACCTAATCACTTCATAATTTATGTAGAATTGAGTGTAGCATTTTTTTGTACATAACTTTAATTAAAAATATATCTAACTGATTATATCATCAAATTAAGTTTCACAAGAAGTGAATACTAACTTGAATCAAAGCCGGACTATTAAAAAACCCGACAGCTTCAATTCTAAAATAGTGTTTTACTTGATAGACAACTGGTAAATGGTATAAAAGCAATTTGAAGTATCAGAAACTAAACAGTTTCAATTCTAAAATAATGTTTTCCTTTTGAAGTATCAGAAACTAAACAGTTTCAATTCTAAGATTAGTTTTACTAGAGGTGACTGGTAAATGGTATAAAAGCAATTTGAAGTATCAGAAACTAAACAGCTTCAATTCTAAAATTAGTTTTACTAGAGGTGACTGGTAACTGTTATAAAAGCAATTTGAAGTATCAGAAACTAAACAGCTTCAATTCTAAAATTAGTTTTACTAGAGGTGACTGGTAACTGTTATAAAAGCAATTTGAAGTATCAGAAACTAAACAGTTTCAATTCTAAAATTAGTTTTACTAGAGGTGACTGGTAAATGGTATAAAAGCAATTTGAAGTATCAGAAACTAAACAGTTTCAATTCTAAAATTAGTTTTACTAGAGGTGACTGGTAACTGTTATAAAATCAATTTGAAGTATCAGAAACTAAACAGTTTCAATTCTAAAATTAGTTTTACTAGAGGTGACTGGTAACTGGAATTGATATATATATATATATAATCGACAGTTTTATTGTACTGTGATAGAAGTAAAGTAACATAATTAATAAATTTTCAAAGTTAACAATTTTCAAAAATAACTACCACAGTGGAACATCAATATATGAATGAGTAATAGCTTTGATTTTTATATTATTTGGATTTAAATAGATATCATAAAATATGTTCTACGTTTTCTAATTAGAGATGAATGATATGTATAAATATAACTGATATAAAAATAAACTTACTGAAACCCTTCTAAGTAGATTATTCTAAATGTAGCAGAAATATACCTTACTAGCCGAAACCTTTCTAAGGAAAACTAATAGTAACATTTCTAAGTTTAAATTGTATAAATATTTTCAAATAAGCTTTTACTATACCTTCTAAGTTAAACCAATACCGTGTAGGATTCTCAGTGAACTAGAAGAATAACAGGAAATGTTATGTAGAGTTAAACTGAACTTATTGTCTGAGTGAAGTGAAAAGTGAGTAATTGTTTAGTATACAAAAGAAAAGCAAACACGATGTTTACAGGAAACATCAGATGGTAGTTCTCTCACCTTGTTTACAAGAAACATCAGATGGTAGTTCTCTCACCATGTTTATCTGATGTTTCTTGTAAACATGTTGAAAGAACTACCGACTTATGTTTCGTGATGTTTCTTGTAAACATGGTGAAAGAACTACCAACTTATGTTAATTGTAAACATGGTGAAAGAACTACCATCTGATGTTTCTTGTAAACATGGTGAAAGAACTACCAACTTATGTTAATTGTAAACATGGTGAAAGAACTACCATCTGATGTTTCTTGTAAACATGTTGAAAGAACTACCGACTTATGTTTCGTGTAAACATGGTGAAAGAACTATCGTCTGATGTTTCTTGTAAACATAGTGAAAGAACTACCGTCTTATGTTTTATGTAAACATGGTGAAAGAACTAACATCTGATGTTTCGTGTAAACATGGTGAAAGAACTACCAAAGTCGGTAGTTCTTTCAACATGTTTACAAGAAACATCAGATGGTAGTTCTTTCACAATGTTTACAATTAACATCAGATGGTAGTTCTTTCACTATGTTTACAAGAAACATCAGATGGTAGTTCTTTCACCATGTTTACACGAAACATCAGACGGTAGTTCTCTCACCATGTTTACAAGAAACATAAGTCGGTAGTTCTTTCACCATGTTTACATGAAACATCAGACGGTAGTTCTTTCACCATGTTTACATGAAACATCAGACGGTAGTTCTTTCACCATGTTTACACGAAACATCAGACGTTAGTTCTTTCTGGAAACTGGAAAGATGGAGAGAGAGCTTTACCAGCAGAAGTGGTAAACAAAAGAGAATCGTATTTCCAGAGCACATATGCTGTCCACACCGCTCTTGGTCATTTAGTAAATAAGGCAGAATAGGTTACAGGTACATCTAGTCTCTACATAGTTGACCTCAACACAAAGACTACATATCTGACCTCACTACATAGACTACGTAGTCTGCCAGAATACGTAGTTGACCTCAATACAAATACTACATAGTAGGCCAAACTATGTAGTTAACCTCAATATAAATACTATATAGTAAGCCAAACTATGCAGTTTACCTCAATACAAAAACGACATAGTTAACCTCAATACAAAGATTTCACAGTTGATCTCAATACAAATACTACATAGTAGGCCAAACTACGTAGTTAACCTCAATATAAAGACTATATAGTAAGCCAAACTATGTAATTGACCTAAATACGAAGATTACATGGTGGATCCCAATACAAAGACTACTATATAGTATGTCAAGCTACGTAGTTGACATCAATACGAAGACTATATAATAACACAACAGATGAGACAGACAGTACATCCCTTTAAAATGATACCAATTACAATAATAACACAACAGACGAGACAGACAGTACATCCCTTTGAAATGGTACCAATTACAATAATAACACAACAGACGAGACAGACAGTACATCCCTTTGAAATGGTACCAATTACAATAATAACACAACTGACGAGACAAACGGTACATCCCTTTAACAATGATAGTAATTACAATAATAACACAACAGACAAGACAAACAAGTACATTCCTTTAACAATGATACTAATTACAATAATAACACAACAGATGAGACAGACATACATCCCTTTAACAATGATACTAATTACAGTGATAATACAGCCATATAATTTCATAGAAACATATATTAATAACTCATAAAATGTATAGTACAATGCAAAATTAAAACTTTTAAGATAAAAAATGTCATAATACATAAAACATAATAAAGTGCTCTTTTTTATGACAAAACATATTGTTAGTGAGGAAAATACCTTAAACTTTTGAGAGAAATAAGTCGAATCATTTTGTAAATTTCAGAAGTTCAGTCATTTCAACAACTCTGCGATTTACAACAGTTATCAGAAGAGTTTTTAAAGAATCGCCTAAAAAGAGCCATTTTATAACCAGTAAAATACGAGTGGTATTTAAAGAGAAAAGAAAACTGTGTGAATCATAAACCCAACTTTTACAACTCTGGTTGTAATATAACAAAGGATTCAGTATTTTGTCCTTTTTTTTATTCTCAATTTTAAACACCTTAATGAGGTAAAACAATTTATTAATAAGTTAATAAAATACTTCGGTTCTATGAAATGACAACCCATGTAAACACGATGTTTACTTGAGTTTTTGTTTTAGTGACGAAACCACGTTTTCAGAAGTTATTGCATGTAAACAGTTAGGTTTTCCAGACATTAAACTTATGGGGAAAACGCGTGTAATATTTTTACAGTTATGTGAAAATAACATTTTGCAGAGTATTTAAGTTTCAAAAGAATACCACTTTGAGATGAGAAAAGTCTAAAAAATAACCTTCCAGTTTCCCAGGATTGCCGTTTTCAAGGTAAGACGAAAAACATTTTGCAGGTCAACAATCTTTTAAAAGGAAAGTATGTTACAAAACGGTTTGGTTGTTGTTAAACCCAAAGGAAAGTATGTTACAAAACGGTTTGGTTGTTGTTAAACCGAAGGAAAGTATGTTACAAAACGGTTTGGTTGTTGTTAAATTCCCAAAGGAAA
>NW_013666607.1:165950-168069 GCF_000517525.1 Limulus polyphemus | reverse complement strand
AAAATATACATATTTAATAAGGTAAATTATGATCTAGTAAAAGTTTTTTTTTTTTTTTACAAATGTATATAGGTAGTCTTAGAAAGGTCTACATTAGTTTCATTTAGAAATGTCTATATTAGTTTCATTGAAAAAGGTATGTATTCGTTTCATTTAGAGAGGTCTAGGTTAGTTTAACATAGAAAGGTCTATATTAGTTTCATCTAAAAAGGTCTATGTTAGTTTAATTTACAAAAGTTTATATTAGTACCAACTACGAAGTTTTATCTTAGTTTAATTTAAAAAGGTCTATATTAGTTCTATTTAGAAATGTCTATATTAGTCTCATCTGTAAAGGTCTATGTTAGTTAAAATTATAAATTTTATCTTAGTTTCATTTCAAAAAGGTCTATATTAGTTAAATTTAGAAACGTCTACATTAGTTCCGTTTAGAAATGTATATATTAGTCTCATCTAAAAAGGTCTAAGTTAGTGTAATTTATAAAGGTTTATATTAGTTTCATTTGGTTTATATTAGTTTCATTTTAAAAGGTCTAAGTTAGTCTAATTTATAATGTTTATATTAGTTTCATTTAAAAAGGTCTAAGTTAGTTTAATTTATAAATGTTTATATTAGTTTGATTTATAAAGGTTTATATTAGTTTCATTTTAAAAGGTCTAAGTTAGTTTAATTTATAAAGGTTTATATTAGTTTCATTTAAAAAGTCTTAGGTTTGGAAAGTATGCTACAAAACGGTTTGGTTGTTGTTAAACCCAAAGGAAAGTATGTTACAAAACGGTTTGGTTGTTGTTAAACCCAAAGGAAAGTATGTTACAAAACGGTTTGGTTGTTGTTAAACCCGAAGGAAAGTATGTTACAAAACGGTTTGGTTGTTGTTAAACCCGAAGGAAAGTATGTTACAAAACGGTTTGGTTGTTGTTAAACCCGAAGCTAAGTAAAGAACTTCCTGTTCTCTGCCTATCACGGGTATTAAAACACGAGTTTTAGCGTTGTAAGCCTGCAGACTTACGGCTGAGCCACTGGGAGGGTTAGAAAACGACTTCGAGGGCTTTGTAACAAAAATCATTTCAAAGATTTAGGAAATTTAATGTAAAACGGTTTTCTAGTCTTTTACAGTAAAACTTGTGATAAAGATAGGTTAGTGGGATTTAATACAAAAATATGTAAAATATTTGTAGTTTTACAGTACAGCACTTTTTACAGTAGACATAAAATTAAATTAAACGAAACTAATACAAACTTTTCTAAATTATACTAACACAGCCATTTCTAAATAAAACTAATATAATTTTTTTGTAAATGGAACTAGGTATGGAAGCAACAAGATACGATCTATTTTATACTATAAAAGTTTTTAAATGAAACTACTGTGCATACTTCTCTAACAGAAACTGGTATAAATCTTTCTCTATCAAATTAACTTGAATCTTCTTAAATGATACTAATATAGAACTTTCTAAACGAAACTAGTATTAATGTTCTAAATTAAATTCATATAAATATTTCTAAATGCAACCAATATGAAGCTTTCGAAATTAAATCAACACAGACCATTCTTAATATAACTAATACAGGCTTTTTAAATTAAGCTTATGCAAACCTTTGTAAAAGAAATGATATAAACTTTAAATATAATTAATCAAGCATGCTAATTATAAACGTATATAGGTTTATAAGAAACTTCTTGTGTACTTCGTGGTTTATTCTCCTGAAATTGGTAGAATTAAGAGTTTTAAAGTGTTCTTAACTTATATTTTTTAAACTTTACAAATACATTATTGTGCAAGTAAAAAACGTCTCGTTTGATAAATTATATTTGATTTTTTTTGTACAAGAACTGTCTGTTTTACATATTGAATAATATAAACCATTATAAATTAAACTAACTTAGACCTTTTTAAATGAAACTAATATAAACCTTTATAAATTAAACTAACTTAGACCTTTTTAAATGAAACTAATATAAACATTTATAAATTAAACTAACTTAGGCCTTTTTAAATGAAACTAATATAAACATTTATAAATTAAACTATCTTGGACTTTTTAAATCAAACTACTATAAACATTTATAAATTATTTTGGGTTTAACAACAACCAAACCGTTTTGTAACATAC
>NW_013666607.1:158459-164983 GCF_000517525.1 Limulus polyphemus | reverse complement strand
TTTCTAAATGAAACTAATGTAGACCTTTCTAAGACTACCTATATACATTTGTTAAAAAAAAAAAAAAAAACTTTTCAGATCATAATTTCCTTATTAAATATGTATATTTTTTTGGAAACCGAGTTTATTGAATCTTTTTCATGATGACACTTTTCTAACACAGAACAAAAAACGTCTTTAATCTTTCTTATAGGCCAGACCTTTGATTCTTATATGTGCCATGTAAAAGAGAGAGAGAGAAAAAAAAAAGGTTTGTTGTTAACTCTTAGAATCCTTACCATGAAATGTCTCATACACGTGTTCTTACCTACGTCATTACAGCAAGGGCGTGCTGAACGCCTTGCACTTAATTAACTTCCGTAACAGATAAGGCTACACTATCGTGTAACTATCTCCAGGGTCTTCTGAATCACAAAAGATGCGGAAACAGCAACACTTCAACATATTTGTATGAGTTCCATGTACTGGATTACAGTTAGTAGTAAAAGTTTCAGCAGTTTTTTACCCAAAATGTTTATTGCAATAGAATTAAATATTTAATGAAAGAGAAGGTTAACTAAAATGATGTTAATTAAATATATAAAAACTTCTCGAGAAAACGAAACACACATTGCTGATACATTCAACCATAAATGGGATCTAATCGTTACCAGCTGTTTGGTATAGCTCCAGTGGTCTAACAAATTATGTGCTTTATAAGGAGTGAGGTGGTTAGACCATCTGCCTGTTTCCCTAATTAAGATATAATATTATATTGAAGCTAATAACAAAGTTCATGGCTGCTAAGAGGAGCGAAGTTGATTTCATGTTTAAAATGTTGTTTATTTGTATCAATAAAACGTGTATTTTTATGTGCCAATGTGTAATTACTTGGAGTATAAATCTAATAAACCTCACGTGACACCAGTTCCATCCCTCCAAAGATCACAATCAGCCAATCTATCCCAAAGATCAATCTGGAGTTCACTTATTGATTGACTAATTATACTTAAGTTGATCTTTGCGCTAAGTTTTCTGATGGATTGATCATGCTTCACTTCGTCAGTAGTTAAGACCATTATATGGAGACGAAATTAAATAAACATGACCGTGACCCAATTTCGACATATGCCATGGCATTGACCTAATATGTATGTCAACAACACTAATGGCCATGTTGCTAGGCAATATTATAGGATTACGCCAACAACACCAGGAAGCATAAAAATGTATAAAATGTAATATATATATATATAACTGCATTACATATCAGTATGATAAATGAAATATTTTCATGAGTTTTGCTTTGTTTCATCTCATGATCTACAAACAAGATTATTATGATACAAGAAGATTACTATCTTCTACATAATGTAAATCACTCTGACAATATTTCCAATTTTAAAAATCGTACAAGTCTGTTTTTTAACACATGTTCACAAGTACCTGTCTTGTTACATAAACAGCATGGAAATCTCTAACTTCCCACTCTCGAATACCTCTCTCGTCATGACCTCATTCCAAGTGGTAAGTTTCATTAGAAAATACTACTGTATGTAATAACTGATTCTAAGTTAATCCATTTGTCATAGGGTAATAGATTTGACTCCTTACAAACTGAATCATACCATCGTTCTTTGTGGCACACATATGGTGATATATAACATGGCACTTTATATGTGGTATTACCAGCTATCACTTTCTTTTTAAATGGTGATTCATGAAGAAATCTCGAGTTTCAGTAAAATGTGCTAAAGTGGTTTCAAAATCATAGACATTAGTACTAATAGGGCAATTCATTTTCATGTAATATCATTTTATTTTATTTGCAGTAACCTCTCTAACGTTTATTGGAAATTCCTTTAACCACAGTGTTTCAGCAATTTTGTCTTCAGTTAATACTTTCAATAAGTTTGGACATTTCAATCTGATTCTTACAATCATTTTGAACATTTCTATCTTTTCCAAAATACATTTCAAAAAACATCTTACCTCTTAAATTACACTTGTACACAGCTTCCAAGTTGAGAATAAAAATTGTGGTCTAAATGCATGAACATTCCAACTTTTATTTAGAAAAGTAACATAAAACATCCTGATGTTAAAAAAAAATTGTGTCCTACAGAATTCAACTAAGACTAACAACTGAGAGAGAGAGAGAGAGAACAACTATCCTACTTCACAAGAAAATAAAATGTATGAATACCTGTACGAGACAGAGCTGTTGTTCAAGTTAAACATGCACTCATCCAAGGGTATGAATCAAACATATATAATTTAAGATCTTCGAAACGACCTTCATATGTATGTAATTACAGGTTGAAAAAAAAGTCTAGAAAATCGCCTTGGCAGTATTTTTTATAAGTGGATAGTGTTACATTTAACATACAGTAGCATATGATTATAGTTTTCACTTTAATTTGCATTTTATGGTGTTTTATATGTAAAACACTTATTGCTCATTCAGTAGTTTTCATTTCTATAATTAATGTATGGTATAACATCTATCTACATACCCAAACCTCCAAATAATATACAATAATTTAGTTGTAAAAGATCTATGTCAATAACTATGTTTAACCATTACTATTGTAGAAAATTATATCCTTACCTTTTACAAATCTTTGTCTAGAGTTTGTTTCTTGCTGATTTGGAACTTTATGCATATTGCTGGCTAATACAAATCTCGTATATATATACTATCAACAATGTATGTAACTAAAATTAAAAACTCTAAACAACGCTGTTGTCGCAAGTACTGAAATATGTATTCGCAAAACTTCAAATATTATGATCTTAGATCAACTGTTCAGATTTATAGCTAATCATTCATTGGAAGCTTCCAAGAAAGATTAATGCTGATGTTCATTGTAAGTATTAGAAGTGAGAAACATTTTCATTATTTTCTATTTCACAGGATATCATGTTATTAGGGGCAACTTTTCGACTTTGGCAAATTCTAAAGAACGTATAAATTTAGCTGATATCTAATCCTAGTGGTGACATCTCGTGAAAGTAAGTAAAAAATATCTGGTGCATCTCTTATATCACTGATTGTTTTATGGGTTTTTTATTCTATATTTGTTTTTAGGATAATGACATAAAAAGTTCGTGACAAAATATTTATCCTATAAGATTTCAGTTTGTAAACTCAGAAAACTAGTTTATCGACTATTTTTGCATTTATATTTTATGAATAGCACAAACTGAAATATGAATGGACTATACAGTACTGAATTGTCAAGTATAAATTAACTTTCATACAAGTCTAGTAGATATCAGTTAGTGTACAATTCTTGAATACTTTTCTACTCGACTAGACCCATAAACTGAATGTTTCTAATGCCTATTAATAAAACTTCAAGTATTAGATAGGTGATTACAATCTTAGGTCAATTGTTTAGGTGTGTAGCTAAACATTCCTTTAGTATTATACATTTTATGACCCCTGGTGTTCTTGACGTAATTCAATTATATCACCTAGCAACATGCTCCCTGGTGTTGTTCATGTACGTATTAGGTCAATGCCCTCGACACGTTATAAAAGCTTGTCGTAGATCAATGCCCTTGACATGTGTCGAAATTGGGTCTAGGTCATATTTTTTTTACTTCCGCCTCCATACGACCATCTTAACTACTTTCGTCATTGTCTGGGGAAGAATTACTAATCCACTGATTATGTTTGATTTAATCTTTGTCTGTGTTGAGTTTACTAATCAGCAAATTATTATTCAGTTAACCTTTCAGATAAATTTGTTGATTGACTAGTTATGCTTAGCTTGATTTTGGGGTAAACTTGATGATCAATTGATTACACTTGACTTAGTCTTTGTCCAAATTATTCTTGCTTATCTAGTGAGTTTTGCTTGATTTGATCATTTGGGTAAACTTGATGATTAACTTATTATTCTTGGTATGATGTTTGTTTGCATTAATCTTGCTAATCCATTGACTACACATGACTTAATTTTAGTCTGCATTAATCATGCTGATCTACTGATTTTACTTAATTTAATCATAGATATAAACTTGATGATCAACTGATTTAGTTCTGTTATTAACCTTCTGTTGTCAATCGTTTTCATTTTAGTCCATGGCTATTTCTAATACTCCTCTTTACCTTTCTCTAAGTGTAGGATGAACGATTTTTATCTATCATATTTTATCTATCAATAATTTACGTGTCTCCACTTACCTGTTATAGATTATTAACTAGTCATGACATTGAACTTTCTACAACTCAAGAATATATCTGGAAGTTCTTTACTTGGTCTTCTGAGAAAGCTTTTGATATTTCAAAGCAGAATATGGTTCCTCCACAACCTCTATACTTGTTTGTCTGAGAACACTTGAAACAATTCAATGTAGAAGATTCCACTAATTCCTCCAGAAGCTCAATATTTGATCGTCTAAGGACGCTTGGAACAATTAAATGTGGAAGACACCTGTCAGGTTTTAAAGTATGGATGGGCAGAATTCTTTACAGTAGGTGTCTGTAACTTATTAGTGATAAATTTCAACAATAAACAGACAGCACACAATCCACTTGTTTGAAATAATATATTCAAAACAAGTCAAACATATATATGTACAAATGGTCATTACACAGTTAATCACCACAGTTGTATTCAGAGCTTCAAATATTCATCTCTTTTCGTCAAGAGTTCACACAGGCTAATTCAATTACTTTAAAATCCAATTGACAAGATGAATTATTTTTCACTATTCTATTTCTTACTATACAATCTGTGATAAATTCACTTACCTTACCTCGTGAGTTACCACAGTTGTATCTCACACTTTAAATAATTGTCTCCTTTTGTCGAAGTCCACACAGATGGGTTCAATTATTTTAGAATACCCATTGACAAGACAAATTATTCTCCTTATCTCTGTTAAATTGTGAAACTCACGTTAAAATATCACCTGTTATGGTTAATCACTCACAAGCTGGCTAACTTCACGTTTTTAAACTGTTGTATCTCGAACTTTAAATAATTGTCTCCTTTCATCAAAGTCCACACAGACAGGTTCAATTATTTTAGAACACCCATTGACAAGACAAATACTTTAGAATACAATTGACAAAACGAATTATTATTCTCTACTCTGTTATCACAATACAATCAGTGATAAATTCACTTACGTTACTCTGTTAGTTACTAGAGTTGTATCCATAGCTTTAAATAATTCTCTTTTACGTCAAAAGTCTACACAGGCTGGTTTAGTTACTTTAAAATCCAATAAACCAGACGAATTCTTCTTCTATACTCTGTTATTACAATACAATCTGCAATTATTACGCTTTAAAAGTCGCCTCTATACACTCTTTATGGCTAAAGTTACACAGTCTAGATCTATTTGACTATATCTCTTACTAGCTCTATCTTACTTTCACTAACTTACTTTAAGACTCACACAATATAAATTAAATAGTTAAACATAAAAATAAAAGTCGTGTATATTTAACAACGCCATTGGTCTACTTGGTCACCTGAGGACGTTTGAAGGAATTCAAAAACAAAGCTCCATTAATGGTGCATGGAGTAATTTCACTGGTTGTAATCTCTGCACTTTCAGCTGTGGGCACGATATAAAAGTAAAATTCAAGTTCATATTTCAGTTTAATGTTTTTGTGACAGTGAGTGTTTCTGATTGCTTTTCCTTCCGTCAGCAGCTCAAAATTATTAACGATTATAGATAATTATTAAAAGTATCTGACCTGGCCATATAGCCAACGTGCACATAAGATTCCATCAGCAGAAGCCGATCTAGGGAGGTGTCCAATAGATCTGCCCCCCCCCCCCTTTCAGTGCGAACCAGAACTCGAAGAAAACAATTAAATTTAAGAAAAAAAAACAGAAATGCAAGTGTTAGAAATATAATATTTAATTATTTTTTGGAATCAGTTATTCCTGTACGGAAAGAGAGGTAAGAAATATAATGAATTCATGACTTTGGTAGTTTAAATTGAACCAATCGTAGTGGTTTTTAGGTTTCACCGAACAATGTTTTATTGGTAAGTGCAAAGCTTTACGATGGGCTATAGTTTACTGCATGGATCGAACTTTAAATACCAGCATTATAAGTCCTTGAGCTTGCCACTGAATCACGGGGTCCTTGATAAATATACCAAATGTTTTCCGAAAGGTTTGTTTGTTTGTTATTAATCACAAAGCTGCACAATGGGCTATTTGTGCTCTGCCCACCTCGCTGTACTTCCGAAAAGAAAGTGGAATAAAGAAAGCCAGGTTTTCCTACTGATTAGGTTATAAAGCTGGTTGTGTTCAGACGATAGCTGTGTAAAAATTTCTAGAAACATTTTTAATAAATGAAACAACACTCGATTACCTCAAGTCTTCAAAAAGTAGTTAAAGTAGATTTCAGACGTTTGGTCCACTTCGAGAATTCCGGGCAACGTTTAAGAAGCCAGATTTCTTCCCACCCTTTCATGTGGGATTTACTTTTCTTAACAAATACCGTTAAGCAATTGGTAAAGTACGTACGTTTTTAGTCTTCTCCTCAATAAAAAAAAAAAAAAAAAA
>NW_013666607.1:157008-158449 GCF_000517525.1 Limulus polyphemus | reverse complement strand
CCCTTGAGAAAAAAGGAAAATACAAACAATAGCCAGATGGCATGCTTTTCGAACAGAGGATGATACAAACCACTGTGAACAGAAGTTGACTTTTCTGCTTACAGAAATTCCGTCTTGACTGACCTCGTGAAGGATTGCATGATGAAAAATAAGTTTTACCCTTCAAATGTGCTCTATCTATCGATCTAATTCGATGACGTGTATTGTTCCATTAAGACAGGTCATTCTCTATTTCGGCACGTACGCTCGTGACTGAAACCGCTAAGCCTAGTTCGTTTTTTTTTCTCGCAATTTTTCGAGTATGAGACATTTCGTGAGTTTATATCCATTGAAAAATGTAGTTTTATATTTGAAACTAATAAATGCAAATAAAATATAATCTCTCATAAATCATAGGCCAAAATAGTGACATATGGGTATCCTATCCCAGTCACTAAATGAAAATCTACATTTATAAAAACTTTGGGTTTCTGTTCGTTAAGTCTGATTATTCAAGTTATTGAGAGTAAATACACAGTTCAAGTAGAGATTATGTTGACCTTAAACTATACAGCTTCTCAACAAATGTTAATATTATTAATACCAATGAATAATGAAATAGAAAAACGATTGTCCCAGTGGCTCAGCAATAAACTTGTAATATACTTCGATAATTCGCTGTTTGATCTCTGCGATAAGCACAGCGTAGATAGTCCACTGTGATTTTTGTTTGTTGTTAAGCACAAAGTTACACAATGAACTATTAATACTCTGCCTACCATAGGTATCAAAACCCGTTTTTTAGCGTTATATGACTTCAGCCTTACTGCTGAGCCATTAGGGGAGCCCACTGTACAGTTTGTGTTAACCAACAAATCAAAGATGTTAAATAGACATAGAAATATTATAAAACCATTCTTCACACACAAACAGTCATACAAGGTACCATAATCTTCAATGGCTACACGAATATATCATAGAATAAAAAAGTAAGGTAAAACGAATCGAATTTCTAAAGAAAATATACAAAAACATCAAAATTTCAAAGAAAAATTGCTTTGTGACGTAAGCACTCTCGATACGTGTATATAGCAAACTTCTATTTAATAGGAAAATTTTAAAACTTTTTATAAAATAACTGAAAATTTATTATTTACTTATTGTTGTATTTTTTCCTGGGTGGGGGTGTTCTCCTCTACAAGTCTACTTTATAAGTTTTAAAACGGAAAATAGAAAACCCTTTTTCCTCGTAATATCTCTGTAAGCATTCATAGAAAATAAAAATTCGCTCACAACACACCTTTACAGTCATTGTAAGATGAATAGTGAAAAACGTTCATCCACTAAAAATCGGATTTTAAATTTATAAAAAAAAGAACAAATACACACATTCGGTCCAAATAAAGGCAAAAAAAAATCGTTTACCATCTTCAATTTATCCTTCTTGGCAGAGACTACAGCT
>NW_013666607.1:151546-156373 GCF_000517525.1 Limulus polyphemus | reverse complement strand
CGCCAAGGTACAGGATAGTTCTAGAAAATAGGTGGCGCCACACCAGTCACGTGACCTCGATGACGCAACAATATTGTCAGAGTGACAGTCGTCCAAGTTCAATCCTTTTTGTAGATTTGAAAAGAACCCGAAATTCGAGCGCTTTCGAATAGTTGACTGTTCATCTTCTCTTCATATACAATGTTTAGGCATGAACTACTTTTTCCAAGCTGGCGAAATACGATTATAATTAATTGTAGTTGTCATAAGATATTAGTATTAGGCCTTTTATATTTTTACACTGCATTCTTTATCTAGTCCCTAAAGAATTTACAATAATTAGAAAAGTGTATCATAATAGTATTCCAATCGTACGTCTTGATGACTTATAACGTTAAAAATCGGGTTTCGATGGCTGTGGTGTGTAGCTTTGTGCTTAACAACAGACAAACAAATACTTTCATTTTATTGACAAATTCACCCCTTTACATATATAACAGATGTTAAATTTTATTTGTTCTAAATTTACACCTTTAATGGTATAAAATCTCACATTTTCAGCATCAAACTTGTTGAAATTACACCCGAACCACACCTTTTTTAAAGGGCATAAAAACTAATATAACCTTGTCAATTTGGAGGTTTGAAACCTAAAAGGAATCTGTTATGAAATAAAGATTTAAAAACCTAAGTAGGAAATGTGCTTTTCTGCAATTATATTTTTTACTCTTGGTCCTGAAAGCTTTAATTTCCAAGATATGATAAAGGAAAACTGTAGGTCAGTGGTAAGTCTACAGACTTATAACGCAAAATTCCGGGGTTTGATTCATCGCGGTGGACAGAGTACAGATAGCCCTGTGTGTAGCTTTGCGCTAAGACAACGGCAACAACTGATCTTAACGTTATATATATATATATATACGTGGCTATTGTTTTACTTTACAAATTTGAGTTCCTTTAAACTTGAAAAAAAATATAAATATGAAACAAAACAAAAAAGATGTGGGTGTAAAAGAAAAAATTAAACGTTTTACGGCTTTTGATAGATATTGTCATAATTATGAAAAATAGAATTCGAAAATCCTATTATTTTACTAAATAAACATGTACAAAAACCCTATTATTTTACTAAAGAAACATGTACAACCCTCCAGATTATTTGGAACTTCTTTTAAAAAAAGTTATAAATTAATCGTAACGAAACGATTGGTTTTATCTAACCACCTTTTGTTTCTTTTTCGCTCTACTTTTTTTGTTCCGAAACAACTGGGCTAATCACACTCATATGTTATCATTTGTGGTCTCGTGGAACTTGATTTATGGCGGAGATTTACAAGCTTATAAATGAGTATTAACGCGTGGCGCGAGGAGCGGACAGGAAATATTGAATGTTACGAGCTTATTAAGGTGAAAACAAACAAAAAGAACTACTGCTGTTAACGTAATAGTTTGGAGAAGATAAAACAGAAACAAAATATCCAGCGATCAAAGCTAGTTCGACAAGCTATCATTTTCTCATGCTTTGGTCCCTTTAAAAACAAGTGACTAACATGGTTAAACATGTAGTTTTGTTGTGGCGAAATATGATTAGTTCATAAAAATTGTTAACTGTCATATTATTTAATGCGGTGTAGTTATGCCTTTGTACTCGACGGGTGTTAAACGTGTTTACACGAAACCTCAGGCACTAACTGGCTCAGTAAATAATTACTTTAAAAGACACGAAGCTTTACTTCAAGCAATGTTTTATACGCATTTGTTTTATTTGAAAAAGGCTGTTTTTGCACTGGTAAATTTTATATGCGCTTAGTGGGGGGTTGTGTCTTAGTCTAGGCATCTATTTGCTTATTGCTATGCATTAAGAAAGTCAATATATAATATAATTAAAAATTTAGAATTTAGAATCAACAAATAGGGATCGCAAAAAAAGTAAACGAACGAAGCTGGAATGCTGATAGTTTACTTAAGCTACAAATCCCCATTATGACTCTACTATAAAATATTTTATTGCAACTGATATTTACTGTAGTGTGAGATCACACAGGAATTTTGAAGAGAAAAAAAAGAAAAGAAAGAAACTGAGAAAGTAGTTTTAAACTTAATTCGATCTCCTTAATTTTGTCGTCCTTCTAAGTCCTCTCACTATCCGCCATAAAAAAAATCCGATATCTTCCTAGCGTGCGCGTTAATTGGAAACTACAACTCGTGCATTTTCTAGTGCATTAATTAGAAACTACCACGTGAAAGGCTTCCAATTTCGCTGTTGCGTATCGTTATTCGAGTTAATCATTACTCGAGTTTGCTGTCTCTACGTGGATTTCCGCAACTATGTTTCAGTAAGTTTTGAACAGTGGACGATTATCATAGTAGATTCTTCCTACTGTTTCTTATACTTGGTTGAAATCGTGAGTGTGTATTCCGTACTTATTACTACTGCGTATATCACTATTTCATATAGCTATTGCTATTTGTAAATAGTAGGTGTTAAGGTAGCGCTTGTAAGTGTTATCAATAATTGGCGACTTACGCTAAGTGTGTCGCTGTTGTATATTTTGCATGCATTATTTGTGTCGCCTTATTGTAGTAAACACTTGTATACAGCAAACTATTGAAAAACATACGTATGTGTCGTGTAGACCTAACAAGGTAAACATGTTACTTCGTCTGTTTACATTGCATTAATCTGTGCTGTATAATCTTGGAAGAAGCATTATTCCATTCTGATGAGATTGCTTTGTTGCTACTCGTCTTTTGTTACATTACATTGTGACATTGATGGAAGCCAGTCATTAAATCTGTGATAATCTGTAATGATACAATCTTTGCCTTTAAGAGAGTCCTTTAAGAACAACTTTACATTTTATTTTTTGTAGATGCATACCAATACATGTGGATATTCTTTGTTGTACATTTGTTATTTATTTTGAATAAGCTCAGTCTGGTGGTTGGGTGGGAAAAAAGTCAATGCAGCAGTAAATTGTTGAAAAACATGTAACATTTACGTATGTAGCTTAACATAAATGGAGAAAAACTCAAGAAACAAGATTAGTAAAAAACTGTTAGTTAAAAATGGGGATTAGGGATCGTCAAAAAAGTACAGCAACAAATTGAATCACAATTCAAAGATTATATTTTCAAGCCTACAACTAGGCTTATTTTGCTTTTATGTGTTATTTATAAGAAACTATTAATTTGGAGATTTATGTTAAGATTATATTTTCAAGCCTACAACTAGGGATTCTAAAAAAGGAAACAGACAAGGCTGGAAATAGTGTCTACGTTATTTTCTCAAGCTACAAAATTCCTATTCTGTCTCCATGTCTACAGTACTTATAAATTTTAGTGGAGTGAAACTAGGCTTCATTAAAATACAATTTTAACATGATATTTTTTATTGAATTTATTATGATAAAACTTTTGCCTGTATTGTTTTAATGGCTTCATTAAAATACAATTTTAACATGATATTTTTTATTGAATTTATTAAGATACAGCTTTTGCCTGTTTTGTTTTAATGGCTTCATTAAAATATTATTTTAAACCGTGTTATTTATTAACATTCAAGCTTAGGATGGTTTATTTCACTGACTTCATGAGGATACAACTTTTCTGGTTTTTTTAATTGTTTGGCTTTCTTAAAATACAAGTTTCGCATTTTTTATTTTATTGGTTTCGTTAAGCTACAACTTAACGATTTTTTAATTATTTATCACTGTTACGATATTACTTTTTTGTATTTTTATTTGTTTGGTTTTAATAAAATACAACTTTATTAAACTACAAATATAACGTATTTTCTTGAATTCAAGAAGATGCAACTTTTACGTGTTTTATTTTATTGTCTTTATTATGATTCAGTTTTAGCGTATTTTGTTTTATTTAAGTAATTAAGATAGAACTTTCTGGGTGTGTTTAATTGTTTTTCTTGTATCAACATATGAGTTTGGAGTGTCTTGTTTTATTGGCTTTGTTAAGTTACAAGTTTGGCGTGTTTTTATTTTGTTGGTTTTATTAATACACAACTTTAGTGTTTTAAATTTTATTTTACTTATTGAAACACAAATTTAACATGTTTCGTATTATTTTATTTAGTAAGATAAAAAATATAAAGTGTTTTATTTTATTAAGCGTGTTAAAGATTATCTTAATAATGCCAAACAATTAAAACACAAAAAATGTATCTTAATGATTCACTTTTCTTGGTCTGATTCAGGTAAAAGTTTATTGTGTTCTGTGTTATTGATTTCATCATTAAGATATATAACTTTTTTGCATGTTTTTATTTGTCTGGCCTTATTAAGATACAAATTTAAAATGCTTTATTTTTGCCATTAAGATACAACTTTAACAGGTTTTATTTTATTGTCTTTAGTATGATACAACCTTCTTTTTTTTCTGGGCATTATTTTTGTTGTTTTTCTTGGTTTTTGTACAACCGCGCTTTATTTTATTTGTTTTTTAAGATATAATTTGAACGTGTTTTGTTGTATTGTATGTTTTAAAATACAACTTTAAGGTGTTTTGTTTTAGTGTTTATTAAGGTACAGTTATTGTGTTTTCTTGGATTATTAACACATATCTGACTTTATCGTGCTGTTTTTCTTTTTATCAGCTTTATTAAGATTCAGCTTAATACAAACGTTTTGTTAAGACAGCGGAAGTCGCGTGACGCTAGGAGCATGCGCCCTGGAGTTTCAAGAATTATTGGGGAACCCCGCGAATATCCGAGTGTTTGCTAGACGCCCTCTTTTTTTTAGTATATAAGCCTGGCGAGAAAAACGAGCGCGAGGGCAGAGATAGATAACTGAGTCAAGCGCACAGTAGGCACCGTAAGTAAAGTGTGTGAAT
>NW_013666607.1:146262-150889 GCF_000517525.1 Limulus polyphemus | reverse complement strand
TTTTAATGTTTCAATTTCTTTTTCTTGACTTTTTGGCGTTATATTGACTTTATTAAGGCACAATTTTTTAATGTTTCAATTTCTTTTTCTTGACTTTTTGGCGTTATATTGACTTTATTAAGATATAATTTGTGCCTTATATTCTAAGCTTTATTAACAAGCTTTTTTTTTATTGGCTGTATCGAGAAACAACGTCAACGTATTTGGTTTTCTAGGATTATTAAGATGTATCTTTAACGCACTTTTTTATACTTTAGATTATAATTCTAACTTGATTTGTTTTCCTTATCTTAGTACAACATATATTCATCTTAAAATAAACATATTACTTTCTCTTTTGCCACAAACTTTCACAGAGAAGAGTTCACACTAAGAGTACGACCTTTTAGCGTATTTCTTCCGAGTTTTCCCTTAACATTAAGATGAATGTTTAATATATGATTCAGCCCCGAACGCGCGGGACTCATGACAATTATTGATCTTCATATGCTATACCCAAGTATACCCATTAAACGATATTAAAGAAGTATGGTATGACCTTCTTCTTGTTCTACCTGCATCCTAAGTTCTATTTCCAGTCGATAAATAAGGCTTTGTTTTTTATTGTATTTGAAACACTGATAAACCTGAAACAATACCAAATGCAACTTGCATTTTGTGTTTTTTCTTTTAAGTAAGCCCCCAGTGACACAGCGGTATGGCTGCGGACTTACAACGCTAGAAACCGGGTTTCGATACCCGTGGTGAGCAGAGCACAGATAGCCCATTGTGTAGCTTTGTGCTTATTTTCAAACAAATAAACTTTTAAGTAAAATTTAATGTTTTGTAGTAAAACCGAGATTTCTAAATTTTAATCGATTAATACGACCTTCACCATTTATACAGCAACAATATTCGAACTATTAAAAGATCATTAGAATAAAAATATGATATCCCATGATTTGGTTTAATAAAATAATTTCAGGGTTAATCACACTATATTCCAAGACAATGTTTAAAGCAAACTAAAGACACAAAACTCTATTGGGGCTACATCAGGAGATCTGACAAGTGATTGGGACTGTGGTTTTAGTTTCTTCAGCCACATTTTCCGTGTAAACGTCTGTTTACTTCGAGATGTAGCTGTAAGCTTGTAAATATTTGAGCCTCTGCCAACATTAAATTTGTATTTTATCATTTTGCTTATTCTACCAGGAGATACGCCCAGATTAATCACAATGGCTTTTTGGGTCACAGGGTTCTCTGTCATTATTAAAGTCTTCATTATGCTAATGAGAGCACTGCTTTGGATTAGTTGAAGCGTATTTTCAGAGCCTTATGTGTATCCATTAAGAACACTAAGGTTTTTGTCTTTGAAATTTTGCATTCCTTGGCTCTGTTGCTTTTCAGAAAGACCGTTTCATACACCTTCAGCTATAAGTTTATCCATTAAGAAACTTACCGTGAACCAAATATATCTGGTGCTAAACGTTTCACCTATGGCGCTATGGATTGCCTCAGTGACGAAATGACATAATATTAGCTCATACATATTGTTGCGTCAGCGAGATCACGTGACTATTCTCACGCCCTCTGCTTTCTAGAACTATCCTGTACCTTGGCGAATGCTCTAGCATTTACTAGATATAGGGTAGTCTGGTACATAAAAGAGGGTGACAACGTGACGGAATAATGTGTGTGTAGATAGTGAGTAATTGAACTGCAGTCAGAAGTATTGTTGACGTTCGTTGATATAGCGTTTGTTATAGAGCGACTGTTGAAAATAAGTGTATCGTAAAGTTGTATTCGGAAAGAACAAACCAGTTTTATTAAGTAAGGACTTGTGTCGCTAAAGTTTCGTCGGAACGAAGTTACGGAAAGTTAATTAACGAACGGAGACGTAAAAATATAATTCCCAGAAAATGGACTTAACCTTCTTTACTACACATGGAGTTATAACTTAGATTAAATTTAATTAAAACACGGTTGCATTGTTTAAAATTCTGAGGTAAACTATTTTGCTAACTGAAACAGTCCATATGATGTATTGAATTATCCCATAATATCTAAGCGTGTGGGAGAAAAGTTTCGTAAAATCGTTTTTTACAAGATGTTGAATGTTAAATCGATCCAGATAAATAAGCCTAAAAGCTGGTTCGTACTTTCAGTTATACCTTACACACTCCATAGCAACGTATATATTTGAAGCATTTTCATAATTTACAGAGAACGTTTAGCTGAGACTCATATAAGGTTAGGGATATAACAAGAATATTAATATTCTGAAACAGTCAGAAGATTAGAGCAAGTTGGCAGCTAATTTACTGAAGTAATGACTGCCTTGTCCAGGTGATGCCAAGTAACAATTTTTTCATTTTGTACTCTAATTTCAAGTAAACAGGGATTGAGGATAGATAGAAAGATAGATGCCATGGCAACTAGACAGGCAGAACGACAGAGGGTTAATTAAAGACATTTCAAACAGAAAGTCATAAAAAGATAAGAAAACGATACATAAGTAGTTGATCAGCATTTTAACTTTTGTTTTAGTTTATATACATTACTTTTTCTCTTCCTGCAGATTGATATTGATGAAAAAAGTGGTTCGTAACATATAAAACTGGGAATATTAAAAGTTATTAATTTAAGAAGTAACTAATCTCTGATTACAAAAAAATACGAAAAACAACTAACCTTTGATAAAAAAAATCTCCAGAATTACCTTATATATCATTAAAAATCTCAAGAAGAAATTAGATTCTGGTTAAAAAACTCGAGAAGTAACTAGCTCTGATTAAGAAAACTCGAAAAGTAAAACTACCCTCCCATTAAAACTCTCGAGGAGTAATTACCCTCTGCTTAATAAAACTCAAAAAGTAAAACTAACCTCTCATTAAAAATATCATGAAGTAATTAGCTTCCGGTTAAGAATCTTGAGTAGTAATTACCCTCCCACTAAGAAAACTCGAAATGTAAAACTAGCCTCTAATTAAAAATCTCAAAAAGTAATTACCCTCTGATTAAGAAAACTTGCAAAGTAAAACTACCCTTCTATTAAAACTCTCGAGGAGTAATTACCCTCACTTTAAGGAAACTTGCAAAGTAAAACTACCCTTCTATTAAAACTCTCGAGGAGTAATTACCCTCACTTTAAGGAAACTTGAAAAGTAAAACTAACCTCTCATTAAAATTCTCGAGAAGTAGCTAGATTCTGATTAAAAACCTCGATAAGTAACTAGTCTTTGATTTAAAAAATTCGAGAAGTAAATAGCTTTTCATTAAGAAAACTCACAAAGTAAAACTAAACGTCTCATTAAGACTCTCGAGAAGTAATTACCTTCTGCTTAAGAAAACTCGAAAAATAAAATTAGCCTCTAATTAAAATTATCGAGAAGTAATTACCGTCTAATTAAGAAAACTAATTAAAATTCTCGATAAGTAACTAGTATCTGATTGAAAAAACTCGAGAAGTAATTAGCTTATGGTTAGAAACATTTCGAAAGAGCCTCTCATGAGAAACAAATAATTTTGATTTTTATTACAAATGTTTAAAAGAACGTCTATTGAAGTTCATTCCTATTACTTAATTAGCGACTCTGGGTAGAAGGTGAATAGCAGTTCCATCTTAAGATCAGCCACGATGTCTCTCGATAGAGCGGTGTGATAACATGATAAACAGAGTCGAGGCTTTTCAACAGACCAAGGAAATGAAAACGTTTCCCGCTGGACAGAGTTCATCACAGGCCTGAATGAAGGGTTTTATTGGTCATTACAGTATATATCTCTCTCTAGGGGATTGATCGTAAAACAGACAGATTGGTAATGTCCAAGAATTTTCACACGAATCAAAGACATACGTGGAAATTCCACAGATGTTGATAGAAGTTGAGAGTGATAGATCTTTGACTGGTCAATCCTTGTTGATTACACTTCTTGATGTACTAAATCTATCGAATGTCACTTTAACAGTAACTGATCATTTTCCCTTAACAAGAACACTGTAGTCACTTTAACAGTAACTAGTTATTATTTCTTAATAAGAACACTGTAGCCACTTTAACAGTAACTAGTCATTATTTCTTAACAAAAACACTGTAGTCACTTAACAGTAACTGATCATTTTCCCTTAACAAGAACACTGTAGTCACTTTAACAGTAACTAGTCATTATTTCTTAACAAAAACACTGTAGTCACTTAACAGTAACTGATCATTTTCCCTTAACAAAAATACTGTAGTCACTTTAACAGTAACTAGTTATTATTTCTTAACAAGAACACTCTAGTCACTTTAACAGTAACTAGTCATTATTTCTTAACAAAAACACTGTAGTCACTTTAACAGTAACTAGTCATTATTTCTTAACAAAAACACTGTAGCCACTTAACAGTAACTGATCATTGTCCCTTAACAAGAACACTGTAGTCACTTTAACAGTAACTGATCATTTTCCCTTAACAAGAACACTGTAGTCACTTTAACAGTAACTGATCATTATTTCTTAACAAAAACACTGTAGCCACTTTAACAGTAACTAGTCATTATTTCTTAACAAAAACACTGCAGTCACTTTAACAGTAACTAGTCATTATTTCTTAACAAAAACACTGTAGTCACTTTAACAGTAACTGATCATTTTCCATTAACAA
>NW_013666607.1:136083-145630 GCF_000517525.1 Limulus polyphemus | reverse complement strand
TTAACAAAAACACTGCAGTCACTTTAACAGTAACTAGTCATTATTTCTTAACAAAAACACTGTAGTCACTTTAACAGTAACTAGTCATTATTTCTTAACAAAAACACTGTAGCCACTTTAACAGTAACTAGTCATTATTTCTTAACAAAAACACTGCAGTCACTTTAACAGTAACTAGTCATTATTTCTTAACAAAAACACTGTAGCCACTTCAACAGTAACTAGTCATTTCCCTTAACAAAAACACTCTAGCCACTTTAACAGTAACTGATCATTTTCCCTTAACAAAAACACTGTAGTCACTTTAACAGTAACTGGTTATTCTTTGTTAACAAGAACACTGTAGCCACTTTAACAGTAACTAGTCATTATTTCGTAACAAGAACACTGTAGCCACTTTAACAGTAACTACTCATTCTTCCTTAACAATAGTATTGTTGTCATTTTTATAATAACTTATTACCTTTTGAAATTTAACAAGAATATTGTGGCTTAGCTCTAAAACAAACAAACCTTCTTTTTTAATTTTTCAAAAATATTTCTGGTCACCTTAAAAATTCGTTCTAGTCCAGAATGATCAGTTGTAGTCGCTTTCAAATATGTGTCACTTTGAAGACTATGTTGAACCACACCCGTTTATGTGTATCATATAAGTTACATTGAAAACTTTATATCAACCAAAACTGTCTACAGACATTACATAATGTGTCACATTGAAGAATGATTTAACCAAAACAGTCTACAGACATTACATAATGTGTCACATTGAAGACTGTTTCAATCAAACTGTCTACACACAGTACATTATGTGTCACATTGAAGACTGTTTCAATCAAACTGCCTACACACATTACATTATGTGTCATCTTGAAGAATGTTTCAAAGGAATTTGAATACCGCATTAAAGAACGTGTCACATCGAAGAACTTTTCTCAACTAAACATATGTACACGCACTATATAATGTGCCACGTTGATGATATTGAAACAAACCTGTGTAGACGCATTACACAATACTAACAGTGTGTCACGTTATCTTCTTTTTTTTACATCATCTCCATGTTTCCTGATTTATTTATTTTTCAGTTGTAAAACGTTTTTGTTTGGTACTGTGTAAAAATTAGTCTTGATGGACGATCCCTTTATTGCCGAAGTTATAATTTAGGAATATTTTTGTGTCATTTTTACCTTCCATCTTTAGCCCAGTAAGATAGCAATATTTACTAGATATATTACTTTAACTTTTATTGATTGGATAATTTCCGGTGGTCCCTAAGTAATTAATGTATTGTTTGCATGCTCTTGACTACAATTAATATCGTTTTTATTTTTTATTGTTAAAAGCTCTTCGTATAGATTGAAGTTACTTAAAGGCCAGCTGTTTTCCTATCTTTCAGTCCAGGTAAAAACAAAAAAAAATTAAACAGACAGCCACTGTATTTTAAAGAATATAAAAACATCATAATGGTTTGCTGTAAAATGACTTTCGCATGACTAATTATTGTAGTCATTATCATACAACTTGAAATATTTTCGTGAGCAACTTATTAAAACAGTGCATGAAGTAACTTATTTACATTTTCTTTCTTCAATGCCCGACATGGCCAGGTAGGTGGTTACGGTACTCGACTCGCAATCTGAGGGTCGCGGGTTCGAATCCCCGTCACACCAAATATGTTCGCCCTTTCAGCCGTGGGGGCGTTATAATGTGACGGTCAATCTCACTATTCGTTGGTAAAAGAGTAGCCCAAGAGTTGGCGGTGATGACTAGTTGCCTTCCCTTTAGTCCTACACTGCTAAATTAGGGATGGTTAGCGCAGATAGCCCTCGTGTAGTTTTGCGCGAAATTCAAAAACAAACTATCTTCAATACCTGTGGTGGGCATTGCACAAATAGCCCGTTGTGCAGTTTTGCGCTTAACAACAATTTCTTACCACAAGTAGGCTTCTCACAGTCGTATTATCGCAAATCCTTTAATATTAAATTCCAATGCTTTATAACCCAATATTATATAACCTTTGAATATTCTTCACATTTCTTACCCCAGGTAGATTTCTCAGTCTCATTTTGTATTACCAAAAATGCTTTAATGTCGTTTTTCTTATTATTATTTGATCTATCTCAGTTATTAATTATAAACAATATTCATGTACTTTTCTAATTAAAATGATGTAATAACGTTTTTATCGCCACGTGTCACTTCTCTGCTGCAGATTTCCAGAGGTCTTCAAATGAAATTGGAAATGAAAACATAGTTTTAAATATACTTATTTCCATTTTTTTTTATTGATGTCACTGTGTTTTTTATTTCCTACTTAATGCTTCGTAAGGTAAGTTCGGACACTGCTTAATTTACTTTGTATTTTTCTTCCTTTCTGAAAGACTAACAAAACGTACGTGTTATAATATCTCTGAGATCTTGAAGCAAAGACTACAAATTCATCATTTATTTTCTTTGAGTTTCCTAACAAATTTGAAGTTAGTTTTATTTGAAAAAAAGGAAGAATTATATGTATAGGGGGTGGGGTGGAGAGGGGCTGTAGGAGTGAGCATCACTACAGACTTCAAAATATGAGGACAGAGGTGTCTTTCCACCATCACCCCACAGTTTCAGGGCCAAATCACAGAAACTATCCATTAACATACATAATTACATGCATGGAAAAAAGCGTTATATAGAGAACGACCTAGAAAACATCCCTCAACGGTATCCCTGTGTGGTACACTTTAGCACACACACCCCACCCAAGTTTTGATTCGTTCCTGGAAAACATATTAAATCTCTAACACTGATCCAGTTGAGGTGACGACATTGCTATAATTTGTAGCTCTCAGCCGACCACGATAAAAAAAAAGAAAGATTTGTCTCCTGTCGTGAAACGGAATGTTTCAATCTAAAAGTCAAGTAACTTGGCCAGGATGACGTTATAAGTTGATTGGTATTGCAGAATGTCATGAAGTTAGGGCCGTTGAGAACAGCTTTCCCTGGAGTGTTGTTTTATGATCGAAGTGGGTGTAATTACAAGAAGATATGAGCGGGTTGAAAACTGTAGCACTAAAGGCTCCATTTTTGTTGAAAAGTTAGTGTACAAGTAGACGGAAAGTAAGGAGGAACAACAGGGTTACAAAGAAACCCCTAATTTAAAGAGATTAGATCTTTTAAGAACAACTTATCCTAGGAGACTAAATTTAACCACAAACACACTTGGAATCATGGGAATTATTCAGGAAAGTTTGGATGTATTTCAAGGTATTTTAAAACCTGCCACAGACGGTGATCAATATATCAACCCTATACCCAAGGGAAGCTATTCTAAGCATTATCTGTGTTATTCGTAGTTATATCATACAGACACTGACACGTTTTATTCAAATCATCCGTCTTGTTTTGTGGACGAGAGAGACATAAAAGAAAGTAAAGCTTTGCCAGTTTGCGAGAGAAACGATTTAGGTATACATTGTAATACGATTTTGAAACACCAGGTGGTCTTAAGATATAATAATTAAAGAGTGAAGTTTCTTTTGAGTTATAATCACCCTCGTATTTCAAACGGACAGACTAAAAGAAAAGAAGAAATGGGACAAAAAGTAAAAGAAAAGAGACATGAGGAATCAACCGTACTTGACATGTTGTTTTAAAAAAGATGTATCACAAAAATATTAATCCTTCACGTTTTTTTTCCGCTTTGCGTTTTCGATATCTTTTTGTTCTCCTTGTAAACTGTGTTAAGTTTATAAAGAAAGAATATTTTTATACAACAATCTTAAGTTTAAACAATAAAATCCTTGTAAACTGTGTTGAGTTTGTAATAAAAACGTATTTTTGTATAATAGTCTTAAGTTTATGCACAACAGATTTAAGTTTATAACGGCAGAGACTGCTTGTCTATAAGAACCCCTTTATGTAAGAATAAGGGTTAAACTTTCGTGCCCAGTTAAAGGTTTCGTGACAAAGCCAGACAAAAGTAACGTTAGCGCGATCATTTTTATCTTACAAAATCTTATTCAGATTGGAAATAAAAACATCGATTTTTAAATCCATTGATCTATGGCTTTGCGTTCTTTCGTAGCTTATGTTTAAAAATTTCCCAAAATAGTGAGGAAATATTTAAGTTTGTCAGTTTAATAAACTTTGACAGACTCGTTCGTCGTATTTTCTAAATGTTTTATAATATATTTAACATTTATCCTTTAGCAAACATGTTTTATACCAGATTAAAAATAATTTGTTCAATAATTATTTTATAACCATATTTAACTATACTAAAATTATATTTTGAGTATTTACGGAGGGAAAAAATACTATAAGAAGATCCGATCACGATTTCTTCTGAAGCTGTATATTTGTTTATTCTAAAATAATTTGAGAGAATTTGTCTGTCTGTTCTCTAACTCCACCTGGACTTTTGTATTTGGACCTTTCAAACATAGTTTAATCAACTAGGAATGATTCGGGATGTGTCAAGAAGAAGTTTTGTTTCTGTCTTTCAGCTTCAGTGTTGGCTAAATATAGATCAGTTAGTGGGGGTGGCCACTAGACGTATTGATGGGATTTTTCCAGTTTCCTCATTCATTAAATAAGTTATTGTTACGTATCTGCTTGTTTGTTAATTTCCGGTAGAAATTCTTTCCGAGGAACTTCAGCAATACAAGTCCTTTCTTGATTAAACCAGTTTATTCTTTCTCGATACACAGTTTTAGTACATAGTAATTTCACAATCACTACGTTTCTCGTCACATTAAACTTAACTACTTTTATAATACACACTATAAATCAGAGCGATTCACAATCTCGATAACAAAACACACACTAGCTCGAAACAGAATAGTAAATTACCCGGAAATCTCTTCATTCTATATCATCCCGCAGGCTTTCTCTGCCAGGCTTATATACTAACAAAGAGGCTTCGACAAAGATCGAGGAGTTCCCTGATAATTCGAAACTCATTTACGCATGCGCTACCAGCGCCAACGCGCCAGCACCGTCACGTGACTTCCGCTGTCGTTTAAATACTTTCAATCATTACTGGTATATTTAGGAGAAAGACAGGAACACTATTTACATTAATAACTGGTAAAACATTAATTCTACAACTGCTATAAAATCAATAAATGCGCCATATAAATGATTTGTTAACTTCCATAAACCCCCTCGCCGTGAATTGAACAGGTACATCTGCTAGTATCAGAAACAGATTAAGGCGGGAACTATTAGGGCTGTAGTCCTAGGTCCGGGCTCAAAAATAGGCCTGTTATGAGGTTTAATTGTGTTTATTTTAACTTTAGTCTTTAGTTGCGATCATAATAGGCCCGGTAGAGAAATTTAGCTCCAGGCCCATCTGACCTTTAAATCGCCCTTGTATAATAAATCAATGGAGGCCGTGAAACTTTTTCTAAATAACCAATAAAAATTGTATTGAATTAACTAAATGATACAGTATGTCGAAAGAAGATGTTATTGTTATTACTACAGCACTGTTTTTCAATCACCATGCTAAGCTTATAGGTTGGGGAGCCTCAGTCTAAAGGAGTTTGGGAACCATTGTAATAAGTAATCCAGTAGCACTGTTTATTTCATTTAATTCAGGTTTAAGTATATTTATTAAAATAATTCCTATGATCCTTAACTTCAACTCTTACCAATAATACATTAATTAATTAAATATTAACAAATTTACTATATTGGGCAGTTTTTTAAAGAAATGCAAAATTAAAATTTTCTAAGTAATGTTTATTGTACTAACTTCAATATTCAATCATTATTTACAAATATATCTCTAGATGAAACAATAGGTTTAGTTGATAGCTTGGTTTGTAACCAGGACATAAAATCAACATATTTTCTAAAAAAAAAACGTTATCGGACTTAGCAACAAAACAATCATACTGTATGTTTAATCAAGAAATATATGAACAAATGGAGTTGTTATAGAATCTGGGTTACCACCAGTATCACATTTGTTGTTTAATCAAGAGATATGTTATCAGGTAGAAGTAGCTACTAGGGGTCTGCATTACCACCAGTGTCACATTTGTTGTTTAATCAAGAGATATGTGATCAGGTAGAAGTAGCTACTGAAGGTCTGGGTTACCACCAGTATTGGATTTTTTGTTTAATCAAGAGATATGTGATCAGGTAGAAGTAGCTACTGAAGGTCTGGGTTACCACCAGTATTGGATTTTTTGTTTAATCAAGAGATATGTGATCAGGTAGAAGTAGCTACTGAAGGTCTGGGTTACCACCAGTATTACATTTTTTGTTTTAATCAATAGATAAGCGATCAGGTAGAAGGAGTTGCCGGGGGTCTGGATTACCACTAGCACTGACTAATCTTTTCCTTACGTTACTATGAAAAACGTTGGATACATATTTGTTCTGAATAATTCAAGGTATGTAGATGACAGCTCATTAGTTTCAATAAGAAAGAACATTGAAATAGCAAACATAAGAACATGATGTTTACAGAAAAAAATCAAGAAGAATACAACCTATCATTTTAAATGCATTAATTGAAAAAAATAGGAATTTCAAATGTAAAAGTATGATTACATAATTTTACAGGATTAATCTTCAACTATGATAGCTTTATTCTGCTTGATTTAATTAGGATCTTAGTCTACATAAATTATATAGTAATTAGTACCTTTACTGGCTTGGTGGAAGAACTTAATCACATCAAAACGTTTTGGATTAAAAATTTGTTTCCACCTAAAATTCAATTAAGGGTTATTACGGATTACGTGAACAGTCAATAAATGTTTCCAAATATAAACAACTAAAGAAATGGGTGTTTATTTATTTACCATATCTAGGATCATAATCTTTTGAAATTAAAAACACAGCTTCAACTAATACTTAGAAGGGCATATCCACAAGTTCAGTAGATGGTTCTGGTTTTTATCTATCATTTGTAATATAAGGAGCCACTTCTTTTCTATGTAGTTTTTCGCTAGCTTGCCACATTGAAAAGATGCGCATGCACGCGAACAAGATAAGTAATAATACCCAGGTGCACACCCTCAGGACGCACTTAGTATGGATGCAAATTTTGAGGTTCCTATGTTCTTTCCTCTTGGGAGATATGGCGGTCACATTTCCTTTATATGTGGGTTTTCGCATTAAAAAAGCACACGCGCATGGTTAAGTAATAATACCCGGTAGCACACCCTCTGGGTTCACTTAATATGGGTGTAGAATTTCTAGGTTTTGCTCTTTGATCTATGACTGTCCCACCTACACAGACACGCACGCACGTCCGCCCGCACACACATACACGTACGTGTCTGTCTGTCTGTGATTTCTAATCGTAATATAAGGAGCCACTTCTTTTCTCTCTGGTTTTTTGCTAGCTTTTCTTATTGAAAAGGTGCATGCACGCACGCGCTTGGATAGGTAATAATACCCAGGTGCACACCTTCAGGGTCCACTTAGTATGGGTGCAAAATTTCAGATTTCTAGGTTCTTTCTCGATGACTTTGGCATTGTGTGTATTCTGAACCTATTTTAACATAAAATTCACCATTAACTAATGTTTGATACAATTATTGTGACAGAATAGATTCTGAATGACCAACTTAATCACCCCATCGTGATATTTAGAAAAACAATGTTCACTGATTTGGTAACCAAAACTAAAATGGCACTGATAAATTAAAAATTCATATTGAATGTTATTAATAAAAACTGTAGTCATTATTAGATAGCTAAGAAAGTGTTACTGATGCACCAAAAACGTAGTACCGATATTGTTAAAAGGAACAGTATAATCAGTGTTTTGGAAAAAAGAAACTGTCATTGTTACACAAAAAATCGATTCTGCCATTGTTGAGAGAAATAATATTCACTGACTTGGCAACTAAGAAGATATTGTTGGTACACCGAAAAGTTCCCACTGATGTTGTTGATTATTCTTGACTTGATAGTACCTCAGAGAATTTCATTCATATATCAAAACCTTGGTAACAATATTCACACTTCTTTTATATGTGGTTTATCGCTAGTTTGCCTTCTAAAAAGATACGCACGTGCGTGTCTGTAAGACTGTCTGTGATTTCTATTTGTAATATAAGGGATCTAGCTTGCCTCATTATGCACGCACGTGGTTAAGTATTAATATCAAGGTGCACACCCTCAAGGTCTACGTAGTACGGGTGCAAAATTTCAGGTTTCTAGGCTCCTTCTTCTTGGAGATATGGTGGTCACATATTTTTTTCTATGTGGTTTTTCTCTACCTTGCCTCATAAAAAAGATGCGCACGCACGTGGATAAGTAACAATACCCAGGTACAAACCCTCAGGGTCCACTTAGTATGTGTGCAAAATTTCAGGTTTTTACGTTCTTTCCTCTTGGAGTTATGGCAGTCACACACACACACACAGACAGACCCATAGACAAGTCCTTTATTATTATAGATTATTGCTAAGCCTAATGATAAATTACAGTTAAGAATCAAAAGTTATCTTCTAATAAATATATTTAATAAATTAAATAAGTATTAGTAATAAGCTACTTTTACTATTGTAGATGTCGCTCTTGTCATTTCGATTTGGAGATACACCTGTTTGCATTGCTGGAAAACGATATGTGTGCGTTCAGGTTAAAAATTAAAGAAAATTTCTCATTTTTTACTCAAGAATAAACAGAGAAACTAATTCATATCTATTTCTTTACCACCTATATTTTATTCTGATACAGGAAGTGATGAATCCGTCTACCATGTACATATTACATTGGGCAATAAATTCTACACAACTCTTTAATTGCAAATATTACGGGAATTAAAATTATCGAAATACTTTGATTCGTTTGAGGTGGCAGTTAAGTGACGTAAAAGAACTAACGCGTATGAAGACTATAACACAAAACTTTCTAAAGTACAAACACTGGAATAATTACACATTAATCATGTATCAGACAGTCTCGTTGGAAACACAACTTTCACGAAAATGAATAATGACCGAGTTTCAATACCCGATTCAAGCAGATCGGAGGGATAATTACACTGCATTATCCAGAATTTATCCAGAAACGGTGATACAATCAGTATTTGGTTTTACATTTTTGTAATTCAGTTGTTAACCTGCTACATACATATAATGTCAAGTTATGGGGCTAATCGACGGTCCTCAACACGGATTGGGCTAACTAAGAATAATGTGCAAAAGTGTTATTGTTATGTTTCATCATATTTTGCAGTCTAATTTATTCATCTAAATGATAACATATATTATCCTGAAATCTAGCAATATTCGAATGGTTGGAAGGTCAGGATTAAAGAGATCCGGTGAAATATATTTCATCACCAGTACTAGAAACCTGAAATCTAGCAATATTCGAATGGTTGGAAGGTCAGGATTAAAGAGATCCGGTGAAATATATTTCATCACCAGTACTAGAAACCTGAAATCTAGCAATATTCGAATGGTTGGAAGGTCAGGATTAAAGAGATCCGGTGCTGCTGTACCGTACATCCGCTTGGCCTACAGCAGAAACGTGACCGATATAGTTAAAGACAGTATATCAGTGTTTAGGAAAAAGAACTGTACAT
>NW_013666607.1:116263-135475 GCF_000517525.1 Limulus polyphemus | reverse complement strand
TATTCGTAATAGGTTGAAGGTCAGGATTAAAGAGATCCGGTGAAATATATTTCATCACCAGTACTAGAAACCTGAAATCTAGCAATATTCGAATGGTTGGAAGGTCAGGATTAAAGAGATCCGGTGAAATATATTTCATCACCAGTACTAGAAACCTGAAATCTAGCAATATTCGAATGGTTGGAAGGTCAGGATTAAAGAGATCCGGTGAAATATATTTCATCACCAGTACTAGAAACATGGTAAAATCTTCAAGTGAAGCTAAAGTTAATCATGAGTCTTGATTTAAGTTACTCAAAAGAAAGTCACGTGGTTTTTAAAAGCAAAAAAACCTTACTTAAAACTTATAAACGAAACAATATCGACTTCAATAGAATTAAATAATAACTTTAGAACATACTTTAGGGATTCTTTCTCGAATTTGTCTAGGAATAGCTTCATATTCATAATGGGAGGGGAAGAAACCTGTAACCATGGGCACCGATCTCTATTGAAAGGTTGGGGGGGGGTTAGAAAATATTGCTTGACGTTATTAATTATAACAAAAAATATATCTTGTAAAAATTGTATCTTATAGTTTGCAAAAATATAAACATATAATTGGAATATATATAGAGGACCTGTCCCCCCTCATGATCGGCGCCTATGCCTGTAACTCCGATAATCCATCTCGACTCAACTTCCCTATACTGGATAACCAGGATTGCAGCTGTAAACTGGAGTTGTAACACAAAACAAATAGTAAATCAATGTAAACCTGTACAATAAAATTACCTTTAACTGTTTTTTATAAATGAATTTCATAATATAAAAACGACAGTTCTTTTAAAAGTTATCCCAATTTCTTTTATGTTACACTTTTTTCATGTCATGTATAGCAACAACTTATTTATTAAAACTTGCTTTTTTTTAATTCAATACATTACGTCTGTATATGTGTGTGCAGTATTTGTAGTTAAAATGACTCAATCTCATAGCAATAAATTTTCAAAAATTTTTGGGGGAGCACTCCCCCCCCCTAGAAATGTCATGCTTTTCACGTGTTTTACTCAAAAAATGCTTCCTACGGCAATGATAACTAAATACTCATATTTATTGCTAAGCATGTGTTCAAATAAGATGGGAAATAAATGCTGGTTTCGTTGTTCAGAAAACAATAGTTTTATTTCATTCAGCCGAAGTTAGACATAGTCAAGTGAAACTATATTTTTCATAATTGTATACCAGTTTTTATTTCAATAAAAATGAGCATACGAAACGCATTTTCTCTAAGTTTTGAAACTGTAAAATACATGACAATGAATAGTGTATCTGTACCTTTTACAGAACAACAAACACTGCTCTAAATATTGTCGAAAATTAGGATTAATTTTAGGTTACATGTGAGAGGGCTTCACGCGTTTCCACCAGCGTCTGACCCACCGATCGTTCAGGCGGCGCATTCTGATTTCTGAAGAAAGACGTCTGAGCAACAAGCGGGTCAACCGGGAGCTAAGACTGTTTGGAACAAGTTCACGTGCGGTTCTTCCATTTGAGAAAATACACAATAAATTTGCAATAAATATTAAAAACACATTCGTTATAATAACATTTAATTCAAATGATTTTATGTTACAGTTTTTAAAAAATTAATACCTTAATTTTTTAGCGAGTTATCCAATGTTAGATATCAACAAAATGTAAACTACTATAATCCAACAGAAATAATAATGATACGTATACTATTAGACTCCTTTACCATGATACTTACATCATTAGATAGAATATTCAATTTACCACAACTTTTATAGAAAGTGTTCTTCTCGCCAATGCGTCACAATTTTTAATATTTTAATGAAAGTAACCTTATAGACGTTTACAGTTAATGATCTTAATATGACGTCACTACTTAAAGATAATAAAAAAACAACCGCAACTTATGAAGGAATAAAATAGTAAAATTTGTTCTTTTGTTGGAGGAGGCTAAGGGCAATCTTGGTAAATTCATGCCCCTGAGCCATACCTCCACGTGGCTACGAGCTTTATCTGTACTTTCAAAATTTCAGATTAATAACCAAATAATCTGCTGCATAATTAAACCAAAGAAACCTTGCATTTTAAACAGAATGTGTAAATAATAATAATAATAAATAGTGCCATCTAGTGGTTGATTTCAAATCAACTTGCCAACCGTGATTCTAATAAGAGAAGATATGAAACAAAAATTCTAAGAAACTGGATATTTATAGAACTATTGTATTTCAAACTTACATACCTGATTTCTTATTTTACAATTTGCTGTTCGATAATCTCCATAAGGAACAATGATACTTTTGACTTTTACAGTATGTTGTTAAATAGTGGGATTTAGTTGAACATTGATTCGCTGTCAAAGCTTTAATTTTGCCTGAAATTCTCACAGAAGCTTTTTTTAACGAGGCTATAAATTGATTTATGGTCAATAACATTGCAGTCTGAAAACGTCAAGTTTAAAACCACAAAACAAACCAAAAGAAAAGCATACATTTCTTGATTAATAGGTGATATTATTATTCCTTATTATACGACATCGGGACTAATACATTAGGAAATAATTAAAGTAAGTTCGATGTTTTGCTTTCAGTGTCTTCAACGGGTCATAGAATGAAAACAAAAGAATTGTTTGAAAAGTCAAAGTACTGACTTTTTTAAAGCTTTAGGAATGAACATGAGTGACTCCGTCCTAATTTAAATACATTAAAGCTCAAATAAACAACGACGAAACAACTGCTGATATTAAACAATTCTTGGTTTGGTTGGTAAATTTCCGTACGTTTGGTGCTTTTCACTATCTTTGACGTGAAGAGAAAGCCAATTTAAAACTGGAAAAGAGTCATATGTTCAAAGACGTTATGATTTAAGTAACTGTCGACCGGAACTGTATGAAACAAACACATCTGAAAAGACTTTCGGCTACATGATGAGACATTTTCCCTTTTCAGCCCAAGGATTATTCTTCTTATCAGGAGCGTGGATTAATGGATCGGTTCTCTCGTTCTCTTCTATATACTCCCGTAACCTAGAATGTCACATAAAGACATTGTATATAAAGCAGCAACCACACAAGAACTAAGCAGGTAGAATATTCTATGTAAAAAGAAAACTACAGTAAACATATAACAACATGGCAGAAATAATGTTGTAAATATGTAAATATAAAAAATACAGTTAACAAAACTGTGTATCTCGTCGTGTGCCATCACTTATAAGGGATTAGTGTACTAAACTTTACACATTATAGAGGCTTCACTGATGTGACATTTAGGCGGTTCGTTTAACTATCATACATGATATACGTTTTTTAGGAGGTGGTTAATGAAAGTGTTACAAAACGCGACATTAATTTCTTGACCACCTAATACAAAGTAAACTACAATAAACATATAACAACGGAAAAGGTAATCTTGTAAATATATGAATTAAAACAAACACTGCTAACAACAACTAGTCAGGTAGAATATTTTATGTACAAAGTAAACTACAATAAACACATAACACGGCAAAAGTATTACTATAAATATGAAGAATAAAACAAACACAACTTCAAGTTACAACCCACATACGAAATCCGTGATGAACAACTGACACCTAAACCTAATAAATCAAAATGCCTACGAAATCTGCGATGAACTACTGATAGCTAGGCCTAATGAATCAACCACACATGAAATCCGTGACTAATAGATAGGCCTAGCCAAAGCCCTATATACGGAGAGTTGCGACATAGAGGGTCCCACAAAATGATGGTCACGGGGTTTATGGGTGCCATTTTGATACGACACGAAGGGATGTGCACGTAACAGACGGTGAAAGTTAACAGAACGTCTTTACCGTCTAAAATTACCGGTTGTTGTGCTTGGATGTGTACAGAAAATGAATCCAGAATGTATCGCTTTCCCTTTGATGTCAAAAGAAGGAAAATTTGGGAGGTGAAAGTGAATGGTGTCGGTTGAAAACCATTACCGTCTTCCAGGCGAGGTGAATAACGCAATGCAGGCTAGCCCCTAACATTACATATGGAAAAACTAACCAATAGATAATATTATAGTTATTCCCTAAGGTGTTAGAAAGTAAAATAGAGGGTCATCTTAAAAAAGCAATCCCATACAATTTATGATTGATTCAGATGTTCGAGCAATCAAAAATATCCCAGCCTAACGTTAGGCCTAACTATGATACAGAGAATTTTCTTTCGGAATACGTTTAAAGCAACCAAATTAAATTATTCTGTGTTGTCTACTTATTCATTTTTATAGAAACCAGTTATATTTTAACAATAAGTTATTTAAGAATGTGACATACAAATATTAAGCTAAGACATGTGGTTTCTGTCTTCGGATGTCCCCCTCATTCCTGGTTTGTAGTAGGCCTACATTTCATGCAAGGTTCGTAGAATGATGTATGTCAGTATAAATCCGTAAGAGAGTCAACTCAGTATCATGCGACACTACCGCCACTAAACCATAGGCTATCACATTTCAGTACCAGTTTAGACCCTTGAATTGTGCTCACTGCCAAAACAATATTGTGACAAAAATTGTTAGAAGGACCTAACATTATTCCACACACCTATTACATTGTAAACAGTCGTGTTTTTTTGCTGATAATGCACCCTTAATCGAACTTCAAGTTCAGCTATGATACATATACAGTGCGCATGTTGTCCCAGCTCTCCGTACATAGCGCTCTGGACCTAACGAATGTTGCCAACAGCCATCCTTCGGGTTTACAACACAACAATATTTATGCATTAATTCCCAACTTACTTAATTAGTCAGTACAATATTTAGAACTAATATAAACTGAAATTTTAAATATTTCAAATGACGCTTTAAACAGAAATAATATACAATTGTTTCTGTAAAAACGGTGTTCGTCTTAAATGATTTTACCTTCATTAAGACACAAGTAGAAAACAAAAGTGGACACCTAAAATTCTATTCTGGGTCGTTCTTTACATAACCATTAACAATAGCCACTAGGCTTATAGTTTTTAAGTTTGATTATTGAACAAAGTTTTAATTACAGCTCTTATCATTCTGACAAATGCTCAAGAAGTTTTAATATGTAATTATGACATCGCAGCCCTACACTCAGTTTCTGTAAAAATATATACATGTATATATAAAACAGTTAATGAAAATATAAATAATATATACATATATATCTACTATATAAAGACATACGTTTGTCACGCCGATATTTCGGCCGTTGTGGTACCGATCGACATGTAACTTGCACGAATCGACGGCAGTGAGAAACAAGTCGTTACTTTTAAAATACTCCATATACATATATATATATATATATATATATATATAATGAATGATGTGCTATACTTAAGGGTAGAGATTATACCATGTTGCCGGTTTGGTATTTAGGTCGCAACCTGGGAGGCTCAGGTGCAATTTAAACCTCTCCCCCCCCTCCTTTACTGATACATGCTAGAGAAAACTTCATGAAAACAAGCTAAGAACACATGATATTAGCCCTGTTTCTACTTCCCTTATCAGGGCCAAGTCCATGAATGTAATACAGTAGCATTTAGGGCTTCATCACCACTTCGCTTCATTTGATTATGAAAAACAATTCACTGGTAAATCATCACTTTCACTACATTAATTAATTAGCTGCGCATTTCACATAAAATACTTTAATCCAGGTAATGTAGTAAGTCCTGGTAATGGGTGATTATTGTTTTTTTATTGTGCACAAAGCTACACAAGGGCTATCTGTACTCTGCCCACCACGGGTATCGAAACCCGGTTTCTAGCGTTGTAAGTCCCCAGATGTGCCACTGGGGGCAAGGTGATTATTAGGTTTTATACAAGTAAGTAATTCATAACTGTCCTAATTATGTGTGGGATTATTGGTGTTTCTTTGCTATTTGTAATAGTAATGTGATGTCATATGTTTGTTTTGCGAATTTTGGTATTCTTGGATGAATTCTATAAAAGTGATTTTGGCTGTTTCTAAGATAGGGTTATGTGAAGAGACTGATTGCTGGTTGTCTGATTTTTATTTTTATTTGGGTGTTGTTCTGTAGTTGTTTTCTCATTTTTTATGTTTTTTTATTTTGTTCTTTTTTGTATATTTGGTGAGTGGACAACTTCTGCATAGGTATAAGTTTGGGGAATCTGAATGGTTGAAGTCGTTGGTGTTGGTAGTATGTTTTTTTGTTACTGTCTTTTGTGTTTGGTGTCTTTCATTTATTTGTATGTGTGTTTGTGCGGGTTTAATACCGTGATGTATGTAATATATCCTCTGTTTGACATCCTTATATTTAGGACAGCCTTTATAGTTTGCGTTGTGCTTTTTATTTGCAATTATAACATACAAGAGTTTCATTTTCTTTTTTTGCATTCGGTTATGTGACGGTCTCTACCCTGAATGTTTTACCCGCAGCACATTTCAATTTAAAAACGTTCAAATTAAAGTATGCTTCTCCAGTTCAATAGGCTAACATAGCCAAAACCAAGAAGTCAGTCCAAAAAGAAGACCCCGAAATTCATAATAAAATTCACTGCCTTTATCATCACAATTAATAATTTGCAGGGTCATGCAGTTGGCCAAGTAGGAATATGTCTTTGAGAATCAGTTTTTGCATGTTTCAATCTACAGGGATTTATGAAGAATAACATTTGAACACAAAAATATACAAAAGTCAAAATGCAAATCAAGCAATAATTAGAGAAGATGACTAAATATACATAAAATACTAGAAATAAGATAGTCATTCTCAATTTTGAGAAGCAAAATTAATCATTATCTACCCTCATATGATGGGCATTCATTCAGCTTGTATATATATATATATTGTCAAAAAGATTAAGCATTAATGATTGACCTTAAAGAAAACACGTGACATTGAGTGTAAATCTATAGACAAAGTCGGACTAAATATTTGTCACTACCATTTTCCACAAATATTGTCATTTGGCCTACAACATATCCCATCAGCTGGCATCTTTTTTCGTACCCATCTTATTAACGTTACCTGGACTGCGCACTGATAAATGTGTTGCGATGGGACTCCATAATTGGAGGTAGGAGAGCGGTCACCTAGTGACAGAAACCTTAAACAAAAATGTTGGTTTTTTTAAGCACCGGCCAAAATCAAAGATTATTGTTAGCGTTTTTCCAATGACACGAATAAGAACATTTCTTTAATTTATACAGACCTCCCAAACTATGTTTCATGGCTTTGAATAACTCGCATATCCGACTTGACTTCTTTATTCCTTAACCTGATGAGTCAAGCAATTATACATAATGTCGTGACTAACGACCAACATGATCAAGAGTTATCGATTAATCGATGTGGTGGTCCACCACAGTTCTGCTTCTAGTTCGCCTTGTCACGATTGATCAGCGGTGTGTCGCTTTTAGATCTATGATTTTCAAAACAAATGAAGTCAGTTGGTAAATCTAAGTCAGAAGGTTACGGTGCATATGTTCTTCTCGAAACACTATTTATTCAATTGTTTCAACTTAATTACTTTAAAGCCATACACATTTTCAATCCTACTTTAGCCAAGGCAGCTTGTTAAGAGCATTGACGTAAGCAGGTTAAGTAAAACTCTAAAACGCTGTTTCTCAACCACTAATTCGTGGGATTTTACGAAAACAAACAAAAGCTGGCAGAATATTCATCTGTAAATCATAATGTGTTGTTGTTTTTTATTGTACTTGCATTTTAGTGGTCAGTGACAGTTTGGGGAGGCGGCCCCTAGTATTGAAAAAGTTGAGAAACGCTGCTCTAGAAGGAAATACAAAATGCTCAAAGTGTAGTTAAATGTTCATTTAAGACCGCTTTTACATTAGGAAAATTGTAATAGAAAAAAATTATTTGTGGAGATTTAGCTGTATTATTATTCTGATAGATAACACATTAGTTTTCAGTTCTGTTAGACACAGTAGTAGCCTATAAAAACATCAATCCTCCATTCTCCCTCTTGCATACCTGTTATGGCTTTATGGAAGAAGCTTCATGAAAGTAGAGGCAGCACTTATACTTTGAAATGTACCTACTTAATAATGTTCGGTGATTCAGGAGATAACTCAGCCTTATCATTGTTGTACATAGCAGAGCTTAGTGCTTCTGAGATATCGACTGCATCCCAAAAGAAAACTATTGTTAACCCGACAGAATACGCCCTTAGTAGTTAGGCCTGATTTGCATCGTCATGGGCGTTGCCATTCAAGAATAAAAAAAAATCCTCGTGCTATTTAGAAATGTTAAGAAATGACCGAGTGGGTTAGGAAACTAAAAGTTGTCACTTTTATCACATCAAAAGCACAACCACCTTTTATTTTTTTTTAATGTTAAGGGTATAACACGCCCTATAAAATCACTACTTATAGGTTGTAGCATAAAAACCTGAAACGATATTCTTGAAACGAAGGTATTTATTTCCATAAAAATATACGTTTAATACGATATACAAGTTGCGAGAACCTATATAGAAAGACAAACACAGCTAAACCGGTTTTTAAAATCATCACACAGTTTTGTTGAAGAATTGTATAAACAGTGAACACGTTATGTCGCGTAATATTCTGTATATGACGTGCCTTGGTATACGTTAGTATTTCTATACAGTTATATTAAAATTCCGAAACGTAGTACTGCTCATCTAACATTATATAATTTTGTATTAAAGTCTGTCTTGTTTCTTATGAAGTTTATTAAATATTAATGCCTTAAGTACTAAGCTTTTCTTAGAAATTTTCAGTAGTTTACGTTTTAAACATATAATTAAAATATAGCTAAGACTAAACAAGAGAAATCAAAGATTACAAACCCTCGCCCCGCCGTTCCTTTTCGGGATTGCATGCGTTTATATCGCATAAACTCAAATTCCACCTTCAAAAACTCAGAAATTCTTCCTCAGATCCAGAACGATCAACGATCCCGATCGTTTTTGTCTCACCCTTAATGTGCCGATCATGAAATTTGGTACAAATCTGATCACACTTTACAGAGTTATTAACGCAAAACCGCAAAAATGCCTTATCTCTCCATTATACAAAATGTTTCAAAGTGATTCAGACTCCGGATCCTGATTTGGATCCAGACCAAATTTGGAGAGAAATGGCCCATACTGACTTCCCATCTTGTGTAAAATTTTCATATACATCGGTCATTAGTTTTCGAGATACACGCGCGGAAACACAGACACACACGAAACCGATTGCAATACCCTCGACCCCGAAAAAAACCCAACAAAGACCGACAACTATACGACTAGCGATAATTCTAGAACAGACATTTGTAGCTTATATTTGAAAAAAAAAGTCAACTAATCTAACTAGAAATAAGCCTATATATTATAAAAAAATAATGTTAAATTTCTATTAATTTTATTGAACAAGAAGTACAACTTATTAAAATACAAGACTAGTCAAGTTATACCATAAAATAGTTTGAAAGGTTTTAGATGGTCTATTCTTTTAAATTCGTTCCTAAAAGAACAACTTTATGGAGTTCGAGAGAAGGAACTAAGACCTAAAGCATTCTGTAAAGTAAATTCATTAACAATAAACTCGAAGCCTTACATGGATTTTTTAGACAAATTCATTCTTACAAGATTCGATTTTTTTACCTGTATCATTTTTTATTATTGTGTGAGAGAGAATAGTAATGGCAAACTCAGTAAATTGTGCGTGAAGTTTGCTGTAAGCAAGCAGCAGAAACATCACTTTTACATACAAGTTTAAACGTGCGTAAATAACCTAATGCAGTATACTAGAGAGAAGTTTAAACAAATATCTATCAACAGAACAAACAAAAAAAGACAAAAACAGTTGAAGTGTGAACATTTGGAGAGCATGACTGGCCAACCATATTAGATAGGCAGTACCTATCTATCAATCTGTATATATATATATATATATATATAAAGAGATTAATATATATATATGTGTGTGTGTTTGTAGTAATATAAAATTAGCTACATTAATTACTAAGTTAATTATCGTCCTGATTTATGTTTTTAGGTTGTGTAAATACATCTATGAAAGAACAGTAAACGAACATGGTATAACTACACAGTTCAATTTGCCAGTAATAATGTACTGAACTTTTATTACCTCTTAAGTTGAAGCAAAAATCTTAATTTCTTCAATTAATTATATGATTTTGTACAAGTTTCTAGCGATGTAACCTACAGTCTACTGATCTGTGACACATTAGACTAAATTCCAATCTCAATTAGTATGACTAATTCCAATTAGTCTAATTAATTGGAAATAAGTACGAAAATAAAACGAAGAACTTTCAAACGCGAATCGTTTACATAAAAGATTAAATTAATAATTTTTTATATAAAGCCTTTAGATGGCTCAACGGTAAGCTTGAGGGCTCATGAGGCTAACACCCCGAGTTCGAGCTCAGTGCTGGGCACAGAACACACACTCTCCACTATGTGCAGCTTTGGGCCTGACAACAAACAAACAATTCCACGTAAAATACACAGGGGGCAGCACCAACAATTATTAGTGAGAAAAACTGATGTACTGATGGTATTTTGTTTTGCCTCATTTTTGGTTAGGGATCTTGTAACCAATAGATCCAGAAGCAACTGGATATATAAAAAGTTTGAAAAGAGTGCGTTCACATATCCGATGAGGTAGTTACAGAACTAAAGATAGGTTTTGTCCTCAAATTTAGAAAACCAAAATGTTTTGGGTAAAATATCGTTCTTTTTTTCTGGTTAATACTGTTTTCAGTGAGCTTCGCCCCCCCCCCCCCCAGTGGTACAGGTATGTCTGCGGACTTACAACGCTAGAATCCGGGTTTCGATACCCGTAGTGGGCAGAGTTTTGTACGTAATTACAAACAAACAAACAATGAGCTTCAAATTTGAACCAGTGTTATGAAGTGTGAATAGAATAATTGACAAAGTTGTGCTGAGCTTGTTTTATTTTGGAATTAGTGTTTGAATACAGTTTTTAAGTTTTAAAATGTTCGTAGACTACTGGAGGTTAATCGCCCTTTAGAACAACGATGTTCCAATTCACTCTATTACTACTTTCTTCGTCGTTGATCATGTGTATATTCACGAGTAGGATTACGCATTACTGCCCGCCACGAAAGACAACGAGGTTATTTTTAGACCACTCATCTTGAAACATTTTCCACAGATCCTCTACTGGACATGGATATTGGGTTTCAAGGCGACTTAAGCAACGTTTAAGCACATCAAAAGTTCAAAAATCCATTCAACTGCATTGTAGGAATTGGTAGATATGGGATCAAATTGATTAGTATGATTCCAAATTCTTCGTCCATTTTTTATCATGAAAACGATCGTTAATCTTATGGTATGGCTACATCTTTGTGAACATTTGGGTTTGAGCCTTCGTCAGTTTCAAATCCTTGTTTGTTATCTTAAAGGCACCAAAAGATAGACAACGCAATGGCTTTGTGAGTCGGAGGGTTCTCTCTCATAACCATCGATTTCATTTCAAGGATGGGGAAGGAGCGTTGCTGCTTCTGCTTTGCGAGTTCATCACTTCTAAATTAGGGAAGGCTAAGGCAGATAGTCCTCAAGTAGCTTTGAGTGAAATTAAAAAAAAAGAAACAAAACAGTGCATCAAAGAACTTCAGATTTAATCATTTTTTCTAGTCCCCCAGTGGTTCAACGGTATGTCTGAAGGATTATAACGCTAAAAATTGGGTTTCAATATCTGTGATGGGCTTGGTGCTTAACAACAAACAAAGAATTCTTGTTTGTGCCTGAATTTATATTTGCTGGAAAGGTGACGTGTAACTACACACACACACACACACGACGGTAGCTCAGCGATAAGCGTATGACACCAAAAAACAGTATTTGAAATATGTGCCTGGCCAGGACTTGAAACTAGCATCAATGAAAAATAAAATATATAAATCCAGGTTAATAAATATTTCAATCAGTCAGTAAATAAAGAAATCAGGAAAAAAAGAACCTAATTCCAAAATAACAATATTCCGTATTTAAACTACAAAATCACTAACAACAACCAGTAATAATCAGAAATAATACTGTTTAGCTATATATCGTGAACTAACTTGTTAAAGCTCAATGAAGGGTTTTTATTCACTTGTTAGATCACGAGATTACAAATCATGTGATCGTTTGTTTGTTTGTTTTGAATTTCGCGCAAAGTTATACGAGGGCTATCTGTGCTAGCCGTCCCTAATTTAGTAGTGTTAAGACAAGAGGGAAGGCAGCTAGTCATCACCACCCACCGCCAACTCTTGGGCTACTATTTGGCAAATGAATAGTGGGATTGACCGTCACATTATAACGCCCTCACGGCTGAAAGGGCGAGCATGTTTGGTGGGACGGAGATTCGAACCTGCGACCCTCAGATTGCAAGTCGAGCGCCCTAACCACCTAGCCATGCCGGCCGCCAAAGTAAAGACACGTATTACACAGTGAGTTTGTGTCGAAGTAAGGTTATGAACGTGTTATATTTTCAGTCCAACTTTGTTTAAAGTTATGTAAAAACCTGAACCAGAAGAGCTGCTAAAAATTATACAGTAATAATTAGAATTAAGAATACATAGTCTTAATTATGAGTAATTAATTAACGAAGCTAAATACTCTGACTATTCAGTTTTGATTTTATGCAATTAATTTGAACATTGGATTCTGTCTCAAAAAAAAAAAAAAGAGTTCGTATCCCCCCCCCTATTTCCCGTTTGTAACTAATAGCAAGATTTGTTGCCTATACTGTTACACACGAAACACTTTAAAGTATTAGTTCTGGAAGTATTTGATCCACAAACTACCTGAATGTTTGTCTCATCCCTGCAAATTACATAATAAACAGAAAATTAATTACATTGTAAACACCCCTTCAACACCAAATTGCAATAGCGGAAGGTTTAGAAATTTTCCACGTGAGATATTCTCTACATATACGGAGCTACTACACATATCTCCTACCTGCTTCTATTTCCGGTTTATAATGGAACATTTGATACAGGTTCCTACTCATACTTATATAACTTTTCCATGGATCAAAGACTGATAACCTCTGCTTTAAAGCATCATGAATATGTTCATCGACGGCTTTATTAGGCTTAGCTATTTGGATCACTTTTAAGAATCGCTATGTAACTAACATCCTCGATTTTTGTCGTTTGAACTTTTTGAGTATCTTTCGTTAAGTAGTATTATCCGAACCTTCAATTTTGGTGATAATAACCCTATTCTAAGTCCTACAAACACTTTATCATTTACCTTTTCCATTATCGTTATCTAGAGCGTGATAAACTCGAAATAATCTGTCTTTGTTGTCCAGTTTTCCCTCTTATCAGCCATCCTCGTAGACGCATCCGAGGAAAGGGGGGGATTATCTGACTTTCACCCTCCCTCCTAAAATTGAGAGAAGTAAGTTTGTTTTGTTGTTAAGCGCAAAGCTACACCCTGGGCTATCTGTGCTGTGCCCAACACGGGTATCGAAATCCGGTATTTAGCGTTATATGCCTTCAGACTTACCGCTGAGTCACTGAGGGCAATTCAGAGAAAATAATATATTTTTTCTTTTTCCTTCTCTCATTCTGCTAGCTTTATCGTCTTGCTTTAAACATTTTATCGAATTAGAAATATACCTACCTTCTTTCCCTGGCCTCGAAAAAAATGTTCCTCGTTACTACACTGGTCATTCTAACAACACAGGCTTGCGATGGTTTTATTGTCTCGTTATTTTTACATGTTCCACAGTAATTCCTGTATGCTGAATCCGAAAATTATATCCATTTTTGTCCACCACGTACAGATTTTTCACAAAACGTCATAACGCAATACATAAAAGAAAGTCCACGAAACGTAGTTTTGAGACTAAAAGGAGTAGATTTAAAAAACAAACCAGGATGAATGAGGATGCATATTCGTTTGATATCAATGTTCTTCCCTTTTCTTCAGTTTGTTTGTATTTTTGTTAATAAACATAATAATTAAAAAGTTTAATTGTGGTAAACGAAATAATAATTGGATCTAAGTAAGAGTTGTTTTTTTCTTCCCGATTTGTAAAAAAATCTTACGTGATAGAAAAAAATGAAATCCGTTATTAAAACCAAAACAACTTTTATGAAGTTTACATTCGCAGGCCTGTGTAATTAGTGTCATGACAATTTTATTGAAGCCTAAATATTTTAATAACACTAGAATTTCCAAAATTCCATTCACCTTCTTAAATATACTGTTATTAACAGAACTATTATAATAACAATAAGATTATTCTTTAAAATAAGATACTTTCAACTAAATTGTGACAAAGCCCGATTTCTTTAAAAAAATAAAACATTATAAAAACGTATGACATTCGTCTAACTGATCGTTATTTCAGTGAAGGAATGAAAGCATCATTGTTATAAGAAAAGAAAAAGGCTTCCTGGCATTTGATTCCAACAACAATGTTGTTATTGCTGCCATAACGTAACACTGACACGCGACGTATCTATTTCGGTAGTCTAGGCAACCGTCTATTTAAGGACATTTGCTGTAGAAAATTAGTTTCTGTATACAATGGCATGTTTTAGCCCCCTACCGACAAAAGGGATCATTACTAAAGTACGGTACTTCAAAAGGATTAAGCTTTAGAATAGGTTTTTACTGACATTGTAAGTATTGAATAATAAAATTCTCAACAAATGCCTTTTTTTTTAACTAGAAAAAGTTTGTATATAATATATATATAATGTATTCTAGCTAAGAAAAGATGATGAGTGAATCTTTTTATGGCAGACCGAAGACTATTTTAAAATATACATTTATAATTTTTATTGTTGTTTTTTAATTCAGGCACTTATGTCTACTACACTGTTTTGCTTTATGATTAAAAATATTATTTGTATCTTGAGTAAAATATTAAAGAGAAATGACTTAAATCTGACACATTTCTCTGTGATGTTAGTTTCTTAAAAAGTATATCTTTAAATAAAAGCCAATATCTCTTGAAACAAGCACTAACGTATTTAGAAGATTACTTTTAAATGTTATTTATAGATATTTTTAGCACAATACTAAACATTGTGCTTTATACGCTCTGTCCACTGCAAGGAAACAAACCCTAAATTTTAGCGTTGTACTTCAGTAAACTTGCTTTTTACCCACCGGGGAATATGCTTGAAAAAACAACAACAATTTTATAATTGATCCTACAGAACATTCCTAAATAACTTTCATAATTGATCCTACAGAACATTCCTGAGTAACTTTCATAATTGATCCTACAGAACATTCCTAAGTAACTTTCATAATTGATACTACAGAACATTCCTAAATAACTTTCATAATTGATACTACAGAACATTCCTGAGTAACTTTCATAATTGATACTACAGAACATTCCTAAGTAACTTTCATAATTGATACTACAGAACATTCCTAAATAACTTTCATAATTGATCCTACAGAACATTCCTAAGTAACTTTCATAATTGATCCTACAGAACATTCCTGAGTAACTTTCATAATTGATACTACATAACATTCCTAAATAACTTTCATAATTGATACTACAGAACATTCCTAAGTAACTTTCATAATTGTTACTACAGAACATTCCTAAGTAACTTTCATAATTGATACTACAGAACATTCCTGAGTAACTTTCATAATTGATACTACAGAACATTCCTAAGTAACTTTCATAATTGTTACTACAGAACATTCCTAAATAACTTTCATAATTGATACTACAGAACATTCCTGAGTAACTTTCATAATTGATACTACATAACATTCCTAAATAACTTTCATAATTGATACTACAGAACATTCCCAAGTAATTTTCATAACTGTTAATACAGAACATTCCTAAGTAACATAATGACAATAGTTTGTTGATGTTTTTAGCACACAGCTGCATGATAAGCGAATTTTAGCGTTGTTAAGTCCGTAAACTTACTGCTATGCAACCGGAGGACCATAAACGATCTAAGGCTATTAATCAATATTTATTTTATATCTTAGGTATTGATTGTTTGTTTGTAGTTAAGCACAAAACTACTCAAAGGGCTATCTGTGCTCTGCACACCACGGATATCGAAACCCGTTAATCAATCAGCACCCAAACTCGACATAGTGATACAGGGTGACATGAGGAAGGTCATGGGGAGAGGGGGTTGTACCCCCATATAATTTGATATCTTATTTCGGAAAAACTACCAATGTTGTATATCCCTCAGCATTAGAATGATGGGACAACGGTAAGTTTTCGGATTTACAATGCTAAAATCAGGGGTTCGATTCCCCTCGGTGGACACAACAAATATCCCAATGTTGCTTTGCTATAAGAAAACACGAACCTATAATTTTCAGTATTGGTACCTTTGTGTATTTTTATTGCACTCTTAATGTTTATTATGTTAAGCAAAAAAAAAAAGAAAAAAGAAAAGAAAAGAACCACAATGTCCTATCCGTTGTTACAAACGAGTTTTTATTTCACCCGTCCAACGGACGGATACTGCAGTTAGTTTATTTATATAACTCTTTTACTTCCTACAGTTATTTATTTTATCTTTTAAAGTTTCATAGCTCAAATATCAGTTTACTGTAAATATAACAAATACCACTTAAAATGTAGGATTATAGCAGGATGCGTATTTGTTTATGAATGTTTCAGTTATCTGAGTTTGTTTAAATATGCGTTTTTAGAAATTCGTTTCTTGTAGGCTAGATTTAGTTAAGTACATGTTTTGCTTGGCAAGATGTTATCGACGTAAGATTAGCCCAAAGTTACTTAGACCAACAGTAAAATAGCTTAATATCTTAATTTGCCATGAGCAGTTGCTAAAATATATGAGTTATTTCCATTGGTATTACTTTGATTTGATTTCTACACGTATGTTTGAAAAAGTTCGACTTCTTGCCGCTCTGCTGTTCAGTTGTGATTACGTCACCCTCATAGGAAGATTAACGAGTTGTATCTTCTGTGTCTTTTTCTTCTTCTATTAAACAATTACAATTCGTTTATTTCTTGGCTGGTTGTCTTTAATTAGCTCAGATGACATTTGCCTTTTTTTTTCATTTCGGCCATCGTTCTGATTTTACGGAAGGTCAAACATTATAAAACCATACATTTTGGCCTGCAGTTCCTTGCTATTCCCATCAATCCAAATACAGTTTAGCACAATTTTACCCTGCAACAGCCCCCACAAACATTTATAATTCATGCCTTACTTGCGATTTTAGGGAGGCCAAACGTCAGAATACTTCAAAAATTGAGGAGTTCGGGCCTTTCATTTGTTTATATTTTGACCAATCTTGATAAGACTTTGCAGAACGACACCTTGCGATAACATCACTGACTAAAGCAAACGTGTTTGAAATCCGTGACTTTCGTTTGATGTAACAGGGTTCAAAGGTACAACAAAACAAAAAAATGCAATGTTTATAATAGGAGACTTTGAACCTAGAGACATTGTTTTCATATGTCAATGGTACAAGGGCTGTTGTTAATAATCTGTTAAATCATACAATTCACGAAATGCGAAGAATAGGTCTTATTTGTTCCAAATTCACCTGTAAAGTTTAAGTCATTGTCAATAAACATATTTACGTTCTAACTGATTGTCCTATCTATTATCTGATTCGACTCCAATATATATCCTTCTCATGAAACGGCCTCACGTCTGTCCTTTTAAAGTATATTTGTTATAGTTTATGCCCCCGTTTCCCTCCCTTGAATACCACTTTTCTTGATATCTACTGCATGCTAAGGTGGGGGATGGGGGTATTGTATTCGCTTGCGAATATTGCCTTTCTAGCTGTCTTTATATTTCCACATTGTTTTGCACTATTAACGATATCATTTCGTCTCACTTCTCTCGTCTGACGACGACAAGGGTTAACTGTCAGAGGGTTTGTTTGTTTGAAGTTAAGCACAAAGCTACGCAATGGGCTATCTGTGCTCTGCCCACCACGGGTTTCGAAACCCGGTTTTTAGCGTTGTAAGTCCGCAGACATACCGCTGTGCCACTGGGGGGGCCTATCAGAGGCAACCGTTTTCAAAGATAGAATCTTTCCTCTACTTTCACTTACCCGATATACTTGATGCTGAGTTCGAACTGTGAAATTTGATTTCGATACCTTCTTTACTTCTCATACAGCAAAAATATACTCCTGTGTCTTTTGTACTGTGTAGCTTTAATTATACAATGATAATAAAAACAACGCCTAGCTCAATTGTAAGTTTATAATAATAATAACCTCCTATCAGAATAAACTAAGTATTGATTTAACCATAAAATGGAAGTTTGAGGGCTTATAACACAGATAACCCTTAGTGAAGATTTATGATTAAAAACAAACAAATCATAAATTATACACAGTGCGAAACTTAGAAAGCTTACGAACTTGTTTCGCAGAAAAGAAAATTAAACTGAATACTACGTAAGATAAGGTATTTGTATAACTCTTCAGTTTAAATCAAGCGATATTCCACTATATTTTTTATATTTCTCCTCAGCCTTGGTTGTGAACGCTTTTCTTTGAATATAGAAGTACCTAACAGTTCCTTTTCCCGGTCAAATCACCGCCGATGTTCGACTTGCTTTTCTTTAGTGTGGATGAAACCGGCATGATGAAGACCGAGACAAACAAAGCCATACGTTTCTCGCCTCTAGCCACGTTTCCTTGAAAATCGCATTGTGGCAGTTTTGCTTTTCAAAAAAAAATTATAAAAAATCTCAAATAGTTTGCAGTAAATAAAGAAAAAAGTAAAATTTATAGAGTAACAAAAGTAAGTGTCAATAAACAAAATGGCTTCAAAAACGATCAGACAAAATAAGACAAGAAGAAAGTGCGTTATTGAACAATTGTTACTCAGATATCAAGATTGATAAATGCAACATTAGATCATTGTTGAAGTAAAAGTAAACAATAAATATCAAAAGACACCGCAAAAAATGTTATAATGATTTAATACCTTTTATGTACAAACGGGATAACAAACTGCACCTATTCTTGTATATCAAGAACAACTTCTAATAACTGAGTTCATATTGAACCTTAAGACTAAGTTTTAACGATAACCTCGCGTGACGTCATTAGTATGTACATTCTTGTATATTAGGAACTACTTCTAACAACTGAGTTCATATTAAACCTTAAGACTACGTTTTAACGATAACCTCGCTTGACGTCATTAGTATGTACATTGTCGTATATCAGGAACTACTCCTAACAACTG
>NW_013666607.1:111647-115263 GCF_000517525.1 Limulus polyphemus | reverse complement strand
ATAATTATGTTTTGTCATATTGAACAGATAAATTCGTATTTGAGAAAGCGAAAAGGAATCTAAGCTACGAAATTTTCGATACAAAATTACGTAAACTTCATGATTATCGATAATATGTTACGTCAAACAAACAAGAGTAAGTCAAGAGTTGGCGGTGAGTGCTGTTGACTAGCTGCCGTTCCTCTAGGAGTGAAAATTCTGAAACAAACTACGTGACGTAAGATACACAATTGTTTGTTTTCTAAAAAAGAAAAATATCTAATTTTAGTATAAGAGCTTCGAAATTAGCTGATCGAATGAACCAAGGTTCGAGACGTGATGCCCCTGAACAAGCTCCACGCTCTCAATTAAGTGCGCATTATAAAAATGACGGCCAATCCCGTTATTCGATTCAAATAATCGGCTTTAGCCTTTGTGGCGACGGGTGATACTAGTTAGCTACTTTTCTCTGGCCAGTGGTTCAAATGTAGGGAAAGTTGTACATAAATCCTACGGTGTGTCTGACTGGTTGTTTAGCGTATAAGGGCGATACCAGTTCGAATTTTGCTTATATGTCGCCTTAGTCAGATGTTCAGAGGACCAGGCGTAGCTAGTTGTTAGTGAACCCGGAAAGTGAATTCAAGAATTTACGGTTCGCAACCCATTGTCGCAAAAATAAGCTCCGCACATCTGGTCCTGTGTATGCTATCAGGAGCGTAGCTAGGCGTAAATTTGAGTTATAAACGAGAGGGGGATCTCCCCTTTCTGCTGCAGTGTGTTCTGGAAGCCTCCTTCTGGAAAGCTCTAAAATTTTTACTTGAAATGGTGCATTCTGATGGCCATTTTTTCGCGTATCTAAGCAACGAAAAATATATCCTACAGACGATACAAAGTATTTTTAACATTTTCATTTTGATCACTGGCATACTTTCCCACAGACGATACAAAGTATTGTTAACATTTTCATTTTGATCACTGGCATACTTTCCCACAGACGATACAAAGTATTGTTAACATTTTCATTTTGATCACTGGCATACTTTCCCACAGACGATACAAAGTATTGTTAACATTTTCATTTTGATCACTGGCATACTTTCCTACAGACGATACAAAGTATTGTTAACATTTTCATTTTGATCACTGGCATACTTTCCCACAGACGATACAAAGTATTGTTAACATTTTCATTTTGATCACTGGCATACTTTTCTGAAATGTGTAGAGAGAAAACAATCGGACTAAGATATATTATCAAAGAAAATTCGTTATCTTGAATTTTTAATATTATGTAGGCCTAACTACGACCCTGCCCAAACATTTAGCGGTCGATTATCGAGAGCCTAAACATCTAACAAATCTGATTGGCTATTAGATTCACAATAACCGAGTTAGGCGACATACGGGTTTAAATAATATGTAGATTAATGTTTAATAAATATGAATTTTGTAAGATGAACTACGTTTGATATCTTCGAATATCCTGAAACGACTTAGCGTTGTAAGGTTGTATTTACGAAGAAATAAACTACAAAATTAGAGAAATCAACGATAAAAAAATATAACCGAAAGAAAAATGGGGTAAGCACGATCGTTTGATCCCGGCATCTAGGATAGAGCCAATCAGAATCGATACGCAGAAACCCACCAAACACGTTCAATAATTGAGATGGTAAAAGTAATAAACCCACTTTTATCTTGCGATTGTTCATAAAGTCTATCTTTTCTATATTACAGTTTTTTTTTTATCTTCTGTCCTGTGGTAGAATTGTGAATTTCGAAAATAGCGAGCATGGTTCGAATCTATGTGATACCATAAAATATTCTTCGCACTTTTAGCCGCGGGTGAATTATAAAAGTGACAGTCATTCTCTTATATTGGATGATGGGTGGTAGGGTGTTTGTGACTGGCTGCCTCCCTTTAGTTCAAAACTAGGGACGATGGCAGCTTTGCCATAAATAAAACATATTTTTTGAATAAGTATATATATTTTCAACTACTATTTATTCAAATATTTTTTTGTAGTTAATCACAAAGCTACACAATAGTGTCGAAACCCAAATTTTAGAGTTATAAGTCCGCATACTTACTCCTGAGCCAACGAGGACTAAATATTATCTAAATAAATGTAAATATATATATACACATAAGACACCTAGTCCCCTGGTAGGACAGCAGCAAGTTTACGGATTTACAACGTTAAAATCCGGGTTTCGATTCCCCGCCTATTGTGTAGTTGTTCGCGAAGAAAACAACAATATTAACAATAAAACACCTGACTAAAAAGAGATTGTTGTGCTGAAAAAAATAGCCGATTTTTGTTCGAAATATACTTCTTGTGGAGCCAAGTTTAAGTTAATAGTGTAACAAGTTATGAAAGTGAAATAAATAAAAACCGCTCCACTTTTACCATGTTACATTTTAACGTCATGCCTTTGTGAAATTATCACAATGAAGAAGTAATTATCAAGAAAAAATAATAAACTGCTATTTATATGTGCTTGCCACGTGCATTTTAGGCTTGTGGGAAACCTACCACTTGTCGAGTGTTCTTTTTTTTTACAGCTAATATAGATATATATATAGTGATAAAAGAATTAACCTTAGTGTCGTGGAAACAAGTAGTGGTAACCAAGGCAACATCTTTATTGTTCATATCGAGTTGACTTAGAGCCGTTTTGTTAGCGTTTAGCACGGGACAGAAACAAATTATTAAAGTAATTAACACTGAAATAATGGAATAACACAGAACAGACTTGTTAAGACAGCAGAAGTCACTCGACGCTGTGAGCCTGCGCGCTGGAATTTCTAGAAGGATCATGAATTATCGAGGAACTCCACTCTTTTTTAGTATATAAGCCTGGCGAGAAAAACCAGCGCAAGGTCAGATATAGATATGCAGATAGATTAAAGATATAGATAATTGAGTCAAGCGAACAGTAGGCACCGTAAGTAAAGTGTGTGAACCACTGTGATTTATAGCGTGTGTTATAAAGGTTGTTAAGTTTAAAGTGACTGTGGAAATTCTGTGTATTACAAAGTTGTATCGAGAAAGAATAAACTAGTTTTATTTAAGAAAGGACTTGTATCGCTGAAGTTCCTCGGGAAGAATTTATACCGGAAATTAAGAAAATTATCAAACGAGCAGATACGTAACATTATTAAAGGTTGTTCATCAAAATAGGTTTAAAAGAGTGATAATTATTTAGTGTTTTCTATCAGAACATTTTAAAAATAGTAATAATTGTTAAGTATTTGTTTATCAGAATATTCTAAAAAAGTGATAATTGTTAAGAGTTGTTTATCAGAATATTTTTTTATAAATAACGATATTTAATAAGGGATGTTTATCAGAACATTAAATCATTTGATCTGTGTGTGACACAATACAATTTTAGGCCAAAAAGTCACAGTGTTTCATAATAAGAAATGTTGGTGTTTTCTATTAAACTGTTTGCCCATTTCAGTGTTAACTATTATCGAGTAGATATGTTCGAAAGATGGGAAATACGTCATGTAACATCAAAGGTCAAGGTTATTCCTAGGTCACATATCAAAGTGAAGATTTTTATACATCAAATTTGCGAAGTAAGCAACTTTCAATATATATATATATATATATATATATATTTCATC
>NW_013666607.1:109437-111275 GCF_000517525.1 Limulus polyphemus | reverse complement strand
TATATATATATATATATATATTTCATCGGTTGTCAGGTAAAAAAATAGGAATTTGAACATTAATATTTTGTTCCTAGTTTCAATGTATTAGTCTGTCTGTTTGTTTCCAATATTTAATTGAAAAATACATTTTTAGTAGCATTACTGAACAAAATTAACTTATAATTCATTCTCATCACGAATTTCCAGACAAAACCTTAACCCAATTTTATACAATTAAAACACATTATAATAAATTAATTAACCGGACTTACATTAAATTAACTTTTTCCGCGCCATTTCGGCCCCGGTGAGACAGTGGTATATTAACGGGGTTTGATTTCCCGCGTTGTTTGTAAAACACAAAGGTACACAATGAACTATCTGTGCTACGTCTACCACGAGTATCGAAACCCGATTTTTGGCCAACTAACTTACCAATGAGCCACGGGTGTGTGTGTGTGTATGGATAGGGCACAGATACCATTATTCACACTTGCATTAAGCAGATAACAAGAACATCGCCATCTTCACGTTCATTAGTAGGGTATATCACATTATTTCTATGTACGTCATTAGTGATACATTACGGTTACTGTTGTTGAATACTAAACGCGTCAGTAAGATATAAAATCTGATTAAAAAAATTTACAATGGACTGAGAAGGTCACCCAGATAAGAGAAATTGTTACTATGACATTTACACGTGGTTATAAAAGATCTCGTAAAGTCACAAAAGTAAGTACATACGATTCTGAAGTTCAATCTTTTAAGTGTATTCTGTTACGGTATATTTATAATATAATATATAATCTTATAATGTTTCGCTATTTTTCATTAAACAAATTTTACACTCGGAATAAACTTTGGCAGATAAATGAAAATAGATGTATAAGCCACTTTCATAGAGTGCGGGAAAATCTTTCTAGATTTCAAGAGCGTTTATGAACAAGAATGAAGAAATCTTAGACAGTTTGGATACTTTCTTTATAGTAGTGTGACCACGCACAAGTAGTATGATATAGCTGGATTTGTTCTTTTGCCCAAATTTATGGAAGGTGGTAAAGATGCTTATATGTCTATGACATTAAGAAATATAAAATTATTAAAAGATTTTTAGTGAACGAAGACTACGAGGATAGTTTATTATCATATACATTTATAAGATTTATTCTCATCGTAAATATGTGATCTTTTGTATTTTTGGCTTGTTTGGTTACAATTATATTAAATTATTTCAATTGTTTGCCTTTTATATGTCGTAGTTTCTTATGTAATATATAGTTATGAGCTTAATTTGTAATTAGCAAGTTATATAGACATTTTAGTTAATACAAACGTCATGAAATATTAGTTTTGGAAGCTTTAAATGTGGTATACATTTTGTATTCAAGAAGACTGCAATTGAAATAAATGTGGTAAATTACAATTTTAACATGTGTAGCAGCTTTTAAGGATTTCTTCAGGCTCTCTGTACATATAAAACTGATAATATTTTAAAGTTTATGAGCCTCATTTCAGTATTTTCCCTAAACAATCTCAAAAATTAATTATTTTTCTGTTTCTTGTTTACATGTGGTCTCTTTTGTTATCTTACGGTATTAGTGCTGTGCATAAAAAAAAAAGTTCACGAGATATAGCTGTACAGTATGTAAATTACGATCACACGAGGCCCGGCATGGCCAGGTGGTTAGGGCGTTTGACTTCCAATCTGAAGGTCGCGGGTTCGAATCCCCGTTTCACCAAAACATGCTCGCCCTTTCAGCCGTGGGAGCGTTATAATGCGGCCCGGCATGGCCAGGTGGTTAGGGAGCTCGACTCGCAATCTGCGGGTCGCGGGTTCGAATCCCCGTCACACC
>NW_013666607.1:107628-108762 GCF_000517525.1 Limulus polyphemus | reverse complement strand
CAATCCCACTATTCGAGTAGCCCAAGAGTTGGCGGTGGGAGGTGATGACTAGCTGCCTTCCCTCTAGTCTTAACACTGCTAAATTAGGGACGGCTAGCCCAGATAGCCCTCGTGTAGCTTTGCGCGAAATTCAAAACAAACAAACAAACAAACGATCACATGAGTTGTAATCTCGTGATCTAACAAGTGAATAAAAATCCTTCATTGAGCTTTAACAAGTTAGTTCACGATATATAGCTAAACAGTATTATTACTGGTTGTTGTTAGTGATTTTGTAGTTTAAATACGGAATATTGTTATTTTGGAATTTGGTTCTATTTTTCCTGATTTCTTTATTTACTGACTGATTGAAATATTTATTAACCTGGATTTATATATTTTATTTTTCATTGATGCTAGTTTCAAGTCCTGGCCAGGCACATATTTCTTTACTGTGTTTTGGTATGTTGTCAATTTTGTATTTCAATTATTTGAAAGTCATACTTTAGATTTCTATGGTTGTCGAAGCACAATAATTTTTTGTTCAACCCTGGTTGTAGCTGCGAGTTACTTTAGAATTTGCTATTTCACAGGTTATCAGCGCATAGTCGTCCCTAAAGTGAAGGCACAAAGTCAACAGCATCCATCGTCAACTTTTGCTCTGATGGAATAGTGGAATTTGGAAAAGAAGCATTTTGATCACTTTATTCTCTCCAGTTAACTGTTCAGGAGAACAGAGCGCGATTGATAGACAGACAGGCATTTGGCTATTATATATATATATATGATAATAATAATAGTTTCCGGTCAGAGTACGCTAAGTATTTTGAGAAAAACTAAAAATTAACCTGGCTATCAGTATCATGAACCACGATAGTGGTTCAAAATAGAGATCGCAAGATCTTGCACAAAACCCTAACAGAACGTTCGGTAAAAAACACCTTAAACAGTAAAGATTCAGTTCAGAAAACACTTTAAAACCTTTACTATTAACTGCTAAGGCTGTACACACGTAAAATTGCACAAAAAATCACGCATGTTAGATTCACAAAGAAAACAAAATCCGATCAAAACTGCCCGTTTGTAATCATAAATAATATTCAACGTTAAACTGGTACACAGTTTTATTTAGGCCTATCTATGGCTTTCAAAAAG
>NW_013666607.1:102191-107388 GCF_000517525.1 Limulus polyphemus | reverse complement strand
TAAAATTGTGTACCAGTTTAACGTTGAATATTATTTATGATTTTAACTTTATACACAAGTGCCAAAATACTAAAGTGCCCGTTTGTAGTTATTCTTATTTCTATTATTATCCTCTTGCCAGCCTACAACAAAAACGTTTTAGTATATTGTACCCAAAGCTTTTGTAGAATATTAAATAATGTAATACGAAGGTCGTAAGAGTATTGAAAAGTCGATTTGTTTTGCTATAGTTTACATAAGTTAAAAATATCGTAATTCAAGTGTAAACGATGTTATCATTAGCCCTTAAAGTTAACTTTTTTACAAATAGCTGCTGTTCCTTTAAAAAAAAAACTTAAGTATAGGATGAAACAGGAATTACCAGCCAACAACAGGTAAACTTTAGATGACTGTAACATGTATATACTCAATGCTTTGTATATTATACAATCGGTGTCTTTAGGGATCGAACCCCTATATATGAAGTGAAGGAGTAAAAAAAAATCAATACACATAATATCAAATTTTATTACACACAATCGTAGAATAATTACTTTAAATAACACGAAGGTTTATTGAAAGTGATGTTTTAAACATATGTTTTGTTTGAAAAGGTTGCTTTTCTACTGGTAAAATTTTATACACACTTGGTGGGGGTTGTGTCTTAGTCAAGGCATATATTTGCCCATTGCTATGTATTATATATAGAGAATTTAGTTACACAGAAACCTAAATGCTCACTATATTCTCAAACAAATCTCCATGAGAATCTCCAGCTGCAGCTTAACATTTTACATCTTGAACTAATGCCATCAAATAGTCAATAGCTATAGTAAATCATCATGAACCGTATTAGCTAGCTACTAGTTATGTTTATTATCATTCCAATGTATAAAGTTAGCTACCATATCAAGTAATTCTTTGCCCATAGTTGAGCACATAAGAAAACCAGCGAACAAGATAAATAAAAGATTGGGAATTTACAAACCTGCAAGTAAGGATTGTAAAAAGTATGGAAACAAGGATGGAGATATTGTAGACATTATTTACTCAAATTACAAATCCCTATTTTGATTCCTCCAAATGTAATTCTAGGTAGTAGCATGGATCCAAAAGAGGAATTTGTAGTTTGAGTAAATAATGTCTACAGTATCTTGAGCCTTGTTTCCTTACTTATTTACAATCCCTATTCGCAGGTTTTTAAATTCTATTTTTTTTATTTATCTTGTAGATATACTTACTTTCCTTACGTTTCCACTTTAGAAACAGATTGTAACTTTATGAAGCGAGCTGTAAACAGAAACTACACTCTTCTGTTTAAACTGAGATTGTTTTCTATGGTTAAAATATCAGTGCCCGATTTCTACCGGATCTCTCCGGCCATGAGATCCGGAACCTGTCTGTCATTTTTTTAATAAAATATAAAGGTGTAAAAACTATTATTAAATTTACATTTGTTATATTAATTGATATTTGACTGACGTAGTGAAAGATATTACTCTATCCACCTTCATTATAAGTACTAGTACAAACGACGCCCTAAGGGCAGCTGTTTGTGTTAGTGATTACTAATCGTAGTATTCATATCTCACTGAAAAAAAAATCTAGAAAATAGTGAACAAAAAAAAGGATTTCTTTTTCTGCGAAGCACTGCACGGGAAGTGTTCTGGTTGTGCTATTTAATCATACGCTACTTATTGCATCAGAATGATTCAATTTATAGAGTTTGTTTGTAATTAAGCGCAAAGCTACACAATGGGCTATCTGTGCTCTGCCCACCACGGGTATCGAAACCTGGATTCTAGCGTTGTAAGTCCGCAGACATACCACTGTGCCACTGAGGGGCGCCATTTATAGTTTCATATTTTCATATATTTTGCTGATATAAACTGTAATGTTTTTATATATCAATAGAGGTACAGTCTATTGAAAAAATAACAGTTTTTTAAGAACTCCAGTTTCTCAGTACCACATTTAAAAATTATATCAATAAAGATATAATCAAACCCTCACGTGCAGTCCTGGTGAAAGTCACGTTCTTGTTGTGTTCTGTGATAAAGAACTGGTTGTTGCACATACCACAATTATTTTTTCTAATTGACTGAATGTTGAATACCCAATGTGTGAAATTTTTATGGATTTTTGTTTGTGGTGCCATTCTATAGATGGCGAAAGAGTTGTGGTTACATACATAGATACTGACATACAAGCTACGCCCATTATAGTAAGATGAGCTTCAATAACCTTGATATCTTCCAAACCCCAGCCCCACCTTTAAACAGGGGCACGGTAAGCGAAACTGTCTCAGTACCAACAATAAGACTGTTTAATGTCTTTGATGTCTGATGAAGTTTCTTTACGAATAGCAACGGATGATTCACCTCAACGTTTCGGATGTTCCTATCCGTAAATAAAGTTTGTTACACAATAAAATTGGTTTACAGTAAATTGTTGTAGTTAGTATTAACTATACACATATATAATTATATACACAAATTAAAGAAGTGTTAGTATCACGTGCGTCGACTATTAAATACACAGAAAACGTTTCACCTCTTGTATTTACAAATGCCAATTATTATTTCAGTTTCTTTTTGTTTTAGCGCATTCCTACACAATGGCCTATGTGGTTTGGTTTGTTTTGAATTTCGCGCAAAGCTACACGAGGGCTAACTGCGCTAGCCGTCCCTAATTTAACAGTGTAAGACTAAAAGGAAGGCAGCTAGTCATCACCACCCACCGTCAACTCTTGGGCTACTCTTTTACCAATGAATAATGGGGTTGAATGTAATTTTTATAATTACCCCACGGGTAAATGGGCGAGCATGTTTGGTGGGACGAGGATTCGAGCCCGCGACCCTCAGATTGCGAGTCGAGCACCCTAACCACCTGGCTATGCCGGGCCATAGGCTATGTGAGCTCTTGTCCCAAACGGACAACCGAGCCACGAATTTTAGCATCGTAAGTCTTTAAAGTTACCGCTGACCCACGATAAGACCCCTCGCTTCAGTGTTCACTGTTATGGACATTGTTATGATATTCGAGATAATATTAAATATCGCAACAGCCTCAATACAGAAATAAATTAAACATAGTTTTTATGGCGAAGATATTTATCTGATGCTGTTAAGAGTTCTAATGTATAAATGAAATTTAATAAGATATTGTGAAGAAAAGAACAAATGCAAAAATTGGACAACACCCGCCGCCCACACATCTTCTCTTAACCTAACAGCAGGAGTGACTGTTACAGTTACCACTCTCCCAAAGCTGAAAATACAAAGCGTGTTCAGTAGCATATGACATTTCGAACCTTGGCATTTTAGATCAGCAGCCCGGCACGTTAACCATTATAATACGCATTCTAAACGTTTGATTAATTTTACAAAATGAGACAGTGTTAAAAGATTCCAGTTTAACAAAGCGTTACGTGACGTACAGGTATAAAATATGTTAGTATTTTTTATAGATATAATAGTATATTTACTTCGTAATGATTACTTGGTTCAAAGTTATATCTTATTACCTCTTAACTTTTAACACTTGATACCCCACACGCTGGGTAAATGTCTTTAGATAACGAAAAAAAATATTTTCCTCCTTGTGTAACTTTATGGTTGCACTTACGACATTAGATTCCTTATTCCTGAAATAGCTTCACATTTATGATACAAGCGATCTATCCGCGTACAACGGGTGCCTTCACGCTCTAGTTGCGCGTGGTGCGCGGTGAGTTCGAAAAGAATCATTAGTAGAAAGCGAACCGTTTGTTTGTTTGTTTTTTAATTTTGCGCAAAGCTACACGAGGTCTATCTGCGCTAGCCGTCCCTAATTTAGCAATGTTAAGACTAGAGGGAAGGCAGCTAGTTATCACCACCCACCGCCAACTCTTGGGCTACTCTTTTACCAACGAATAGTGGGATTGACCGTCATATTATAACGCTCCCACGGCTGAAAGGGCGAGCATGTTTTGGTGAAACAGGGATTCAACCCCGTGACCCTCAGAATACGAGTCAAGTGCCCTAACCACCTGGCCATGCAGGACCGAATACATCAAAGACAATCAGATCAAAAACGCAGAAAGTAAGTCACAACAAGCACGTAATTAAAGATGTTTTTTGTTCACTTCATCGCTGTTACTCACCAACACTGGTGAGTAAAAAATCACCCACGAACTGAGACTATTGATGCAGATTTCTTATCTCTTGGAGGCCTAGTTTTTGACTATCCAAATTCTTTATAGTTTTTTTTTCGAAAAACAGAATTCTGTGATTACCTCAATATAAAAATAAAATTATGCTGTTTGTAAACTAACATTCAACATAATATTTTTTTTTGCCGAACCAAAAAACAAAAACTTTATTTTCCTAAATGGGGATTTTTAACCTTAAAATGAATGAATGATTGTTCAAGCGCCAAGCTGTACAATGAGCCGATTGTACTGAGTACGCCGCAGAAATCGAATTCGAAATTTCAAATAACTTAAGAGAAAGGATATATTTTCTGTGAGTTCTAGGCACAGACTTTGCGAAACTATAACGTTTCGAACGCATAGCTCCCATTTACCTCACTTTATTTCCAAGCAAAGTTTTTTTGTTTCTTAAAAGAAAGACTGAGATTTAATAATGTCTATAGCTGGTGTAAATAAATGTAAAGAATTACTGATTACGAAGGCAAAAAAAACTAAATATATAATACACTAGGAAGAATGTACACTGAAATGAAAATTTTCAATTGATAAAAGGTTATATTTTATGTCCCCCCCAGGGCAATAACACCAAGTTAGTGCAGTGCTTGTAGGTTATATTTTATGTCCCCCCCAGGGCAATAACACCAAGTTAGTGCAGTGCTTGTAGGTTATATTTTATGTCCCCCCCCAGGGCAATAACACCAAGTTAGTGCAGTGCTTGTGTTTTTCAAATCTTACTATTAGCACTCCCTGTCTGAAAGCCTACATAAAAATGAGCTTATTAATAATAGTCTGCTTAAAGAAATCAACCCTTAACACAATACTTCGACACATTACCATTAATATTTAGTTATCACCCTGTTAACAATAACTGCTTAAAGAAATCAACCCTTAACACAATACTTCGACACATTACCATTAATATTTAGTTATCACCCTGTTAACAATAACTGCTTAAAGAAATCAACCCTTAATAAACTACATCGTTACATGTTCATTAACTTATAGTTATCACTCTGTTAACAATAA
>NW_013666607.1:95314-101622 GCF_000517525.1 Limulus polyphemus | reverse complement strand
GCCTAAAGAAGTCAAACCTTAATAAACTACATCGTTACATGTTCATTAACTTATAGTTATCACTCTGTTAACAATAATGTATTTGAAGAAATCAAACCTTAATAAACTACATCGTTACATGTTCATTAACTTATAGTTATCACTCTGTTAACAATAATGTATTTGAAGAAATCAAACCTTAATAAACTACATCGTTACATGTTCATTAACTTATAGTTATCACTCTGTTAACAATAATATATTTGAAGAAATCAAACCTTGATGCATAGTTTCGTCGCATGTTCACCATAATGTTTTATTAACTTATAATTTTCAATGATAAAAAGAAATAATCGTTTCAGAAAATATCTATAGTGAAAAATAAGAAATCACATTAGGTTACTTTCATCCTGTAAATTTATCATGTTACAGGTTTGTTTTTTATAGTACAAAAGCATTAGCCAAGGAATCTAACATAAATAAAAGCCAGTGTGTGCCACGTCACGCTTGATTTCTCGAAATAGGAGTCATAAAAGCCAAAATGCATTTATCAGGATAGAATAGTTCGATTACTATCTGCACATTACGATTTTAGTGACGGGGTGAAAGGGGCTATGAGGGTGTGTGTGAGTGTGTCATGAAACCTTATAAGTGTAGTAAGTGTTGGTATAATAAGCCTAAAGTAAAGACGTAGTGTGTGATCACCTAACCAAGAGCTATGTGCATAAAATTTATCATGAAAGTAAAAATAACGATTCAGTGTTAAACTTAAATCTTTCTGAATTAAGCTATTTTCTGCTATATCACCCACATTTATAATAAAAAACAAACCTCTTTTAATCAACGGAGACTTTAAATTAAGAAATCAACAAATATTTTTCCAGTTTTGTTGTCTATACAATTCATTTTATACTTTCAGTACATAGACTAACAACAATATTAGGTTATACTTTTGATACCAAGCAACATGACATAAAAGCCATTGTTTGAACGTAGTGTAACCAAAACACACTGGCTTTTATATATTTTTTGTTATTAATCTAACTGATTGTTATCAATAATTATTCCATGAATACGTCACGAACTCATTTCATGAATGATCTTAATTTTGATTGGCTCACAAAGAAATTTACCGACGTTCGACAGCCTCGACTGCACTTTTCTGCATCTTTGTTGGTCAAACTTGATTTCGCAAAATTTACTTATTTCATTTAATTATGAAATCTGAGGACAGGGTATACTATGGGGCTAATATGCTAGGTTTCCTTCATAAAACATTGTGACATTAGAAGTTTTTCATGGGCAGGAATTATCATCTTAAGATTTTTCCTCCTTAAGTCTTATAAATAAATCCCGTCGTAGGCAATGAGATTTATTTGTAAGACTAAAATAATTTGAACTTTAAATAAAACGGTTTTTAAGCAGCTTCGATATACATATCTTTTATGCGCCTGGAGGGCGATTATAGTATTCAGATGATCAGTTGAATATTCTATTTAATTATGATCTACAGCGAACATTTAATTAAATTTGTGATTGTGAAAAAGAGTACCTAGCATTAAAACTTCGAGTACTGATGGAATTTTTCTTTTGGGCAGTGTTTTCTGTTAGTGTTTAATTTTTAATGAAAAAAAATGTCAAAAAATACTTCAACCTAAGTTTATAATATCATGTTTAGCCCCACAAGGTTCAAAGATTATATAAATATTCGCCTGTAAATCACATTTTCTTGCATGATAACTCGAGTACTGCTGGGAAACTTAGAATCAAAGGTAAAAAAAACACGAAAAAGCTAACAATGTCTTTAAAACATAAGCCTATTTAGTTCCCTAAAATCAAATTTGAACTAACAAGTGTAAACTCCAAATCCACGAGGATGTTATATCAAATGACTCCTTACTATTTGAATAAAATAGGAACAAGTTTGTATATGGTTATCTTTGCTGTATTAGGTTTAGTAATCAATCCCAACATAGTAATAGCAAAAAAACAAAATTAAATTCATCCAAAACTGCCAATCTACAGTGTGATTTCGTCATTTAATCCCTACACTTTTTAGTTTCATTATTCCATCAAAAACAACGTAAACCTATTTATTTTAATAGTGCAAGATAGGCCTAAATATTTGATTTCGCTTGCCGTCACGGTTCCGAGGTCGCTCGCAAGTCAAACACAACAACGTAACCATTTTTTGTTTACACCGACACTGTACCAGTACTTACACTGTAGTAGTACTCGTAACTGTATCATGCACGCTCTGTAGGTAATTCGTTTTTGTTTTGACAAAACAACAATTTTAAGATATAAAATCTATTTCATAACTGAACAATACTCACGCTTGAATCGATTTTGACAATGGCCACCTCTCCATCTGCGCTTGATAACGCATATTTTCTATCTGTTTCTTCAACATGTCCTTGTCCATTTTAGCAATACCCAATGAATCCTTGGTGTCGGTTGACATCGATCTCAGGCCTTATATAAAACTCACTACTCCGAGGGAGGGCGCTACTCTCGAGACTCGAGGGGCAAAAAAAATAAAAAAAGGTTTATATTCGGAAATAAAACTGGTTTATTAAACTTTTAATGTCAAAAGATTTGTGAGTGTTATTATAGTATTTTCCTTTATCCTTTTTTTACTATAAAATTGAGTTGTAAGTCACGTTCACTTAGAAACATAAATTATTACTGAAAAAAGTTGAAACATTATTTATATATTTCTGAATGACAAGCAAATACTTAACCATTAAAGTAGCTCACTCTTCATAAGATACAAGAAGTTTCTACCTTCTCATTACCGTTTATTTATTTCCTAACCGGGCTGAAGCTGGTATACCTGAGACTTGTTTTAACCTAATGAAACAGCAACTATAACACTCACCTTTGACACAACAAATGTTAGCTCGAGAAACGACGACGACGTTAAGACGCGTTTTTTATCTTACTGTGACTACAAACATCAATTTTTCTTTTTAATTTACTAAACTTATTTATGAACGAATGGGTTTGGTAATCTAATTATGCAACCAAATCAACTGGATGTAGAACAATTCCTCTTAGTTCTGGCATTACAAAGGTTTCAAGCATGTGCAGAAAAATTATGTGTTCCTATCAAAATGCCAGACGAAACCTTTGAGTGGCAGGATTGGAATCCTGTACATCTGGTATGTTGAACCGGTCAGGAAAGGGCTTTTTTCTAAGGCATCTGATGCAATCAGAAATAACATGAAACCTTGTAGGGGTTGCCATGTGACTTTGTTTTACTTGTTTTTTTGTCGTTGTTTATAAGTGATTATATTCTGTACAGTTGCCTCTATTACATGCAGTGGTCAGAAGCGATCTAGAGATCAAGCAAACAAAATATGAATGTTTAAAAACTGTCTATAGAAGGTACATGAGTTGGTGAAACTTAAAGAGAGGGAGAAATAAAATAATATGGAAGTTATATTTGTCGTTATTAACAAAATATAAAACATTTGAAATGTTCTTAGATAATAGGAATTTCAATAACAGACCCACTAGCACGTGAGTGTTTTTTTTTTAAGTTCATGAAGCATCACAAAATGTAAACTATGGCATCTTACCCACCCTATAAATAGATATATTTATATATATGTACTATTAATAAATATATATATATATATAAAAGAAGAGGGCGCCAACTAGGAAGGTTTACATATTTTTATATTATATCGTGCATTACTTAATTACACAAACAAATCAATGTATATGCGTATACACTGAGAGGTAGAACTTCGCCATACTATCAGATATAATGGAAGTAATCAGTTCCTCAATACACTTAATTTATTGTCGTTGGAAAGATTCGTTGTTTTCTCCCCATCAGTTTTTGCTGAGAAATAATATCATCCTAGCAACAAATCAAATTCTTCATTTCGAATTTTAAATGATGTAAACGCTTCACGTGTTCTTGTAGACAAATCTGTTTTTTGACTTCTGTCATTCTATCTGATACACAATTTCATTCAGTACGAAACACACATTTGTTATCTTTACTTAACAAAGCCAGTTGATTTGTTTTCGTGAATTGAGACAAATTATCGTGGACTTAAACACTGATTAAATTTCTCACACCTTCTAGAGTCCGCGGGGAACCACTGTCATCAGTTTCTGTATCACACAACAGCACTTTTATTTCAAACAGTCTGTAACCAAGTGTTTTTCATTTAAAAGTGAGTTGCAAATTGAGTTCACCACTGAGATGGTTTCCACTATTTGTATATTAATTACAATAAGACGGTGCAGTCTTTGAGATGTTTTTATTGGAAACCAATGGTAACATTTGTGACATATTTCGTGTATCTCGTGTATTTCAATTTAAAAACTTTATGAGTATTTATCTAAATCAGATTTTTTGAAGTGGTATAAATGTAAAAGTAATTTCATTTGGAACTATTTTGGGTGTTGAAGTGGTAAAATGATTGGTAATTCTTCTTTGCATCAGGTTTCAGGGGTGGTAAGACTCTAAAAATATTCACTTTAATAAGTATTTTGCCAGTGCTGTCTAAATACTGTATCCTGTCACGTTAATTAGCACGTTAATTAAACAGTTTTCTACCAATAAACATTTTTCGTTCAAATGAATAGCGGGTAGAAGAAAAGGTTGAACATTTTATTATTACTATTACCATACTGTACAAATAACATTAAAGTCTGTAGTGGAAAACCAAATCTGTCATTATTCTCTCAGGTTAAATTTCAAAGCTCGTCTTTAGATTCGGTTTTTGTCGCGTCAGGACTTGGCATAGATTCAACGTCTACTTCATTAGGCTTAGTTTTGCTCTCGGACAAACGGTTATGGAGTTCTTCGTTGGCTTCTTCCATAGTTAGACCTTCTGGTGTTACCTTAGTGTGACAAGTTAAAATAATAAATTCACAAGAAATAGGCTTAACATTTAGTAAATTAAAATTAAAAATTGATTGTAGTGTAACGATCCATGTTATATTTATTTGGATAAATAAAACTTCAAAATATCTGATATCTGGATAAAAACTAAATTACGCTACTTAAGTTGATTAAAACGCCAATTGCGATTAACATTTGCGATAAGTTAGTCACAATAGTAATGATCTTCTTGCTTATTTATACAGTTATCTGAATTTATCTATAAAATTGGGAATTAAACATATTCTAAGAATCAATTGTCTTACATATTACTTATATAAATTTTTGCCCTAAAGGAAAATTTTGGTAAGAATAACACATTTTAAAAAGCACAAAGCAGCCATATTACATTGAATATTGAGAACGAATTATTAAGTTACCATTAATTTGTTATATTCTTCTCATATCTTTTCGTCTACACTTATAATGTAAATTTTTACAATGTCGACACCTCATGGAACAATGGTGCCACGTACATTATAACGTAATTTTTACAATGCCAACACCTTGCAGACTCGTACACAAGTTTTTCACTTTGGGTGTACTTTCTTGCCCGTAACGGTAACAATGACGTTTTACCACAATGTTAGCAGTACTTTTGCTTCCAAGCTTAGATATGACCTTGCCTTGTGCTGTTATGTAACGTGTAAAGAAGCAGAGTTGTCACGTACACAATGATGTAATTTTACACTATCAACAGCCAGTGGTATAGTGTAATGTTTGAAAAAGAAGGGTTGACTGTCTTAGCATGTAATACACAGTGAATCAGGTTTTCCTAAATTCTAAATTCAAACCCTAACTATTTGGTAGCTAATATAACAGCGCTATCAAACTAAATAAATTTACGAACTTACTAAGTAGTTTAAACTTTAGAAAACGTTAAATAACTAAACATTCAGTCATATTTTAACATATAAAGGTCTAATTATACTAAAATATCCATAAAAGAAATGGAATTGCTGTGTTATTTAATTTCCCGCCAGTTAAATCAAAATATTCAAAGAAACTTCAATTTAGTGTTTCACTGCAAGTACATATGGTTCAGTATTTTTTTTTTCACATAGCAGCATGCACTTATTACAGTTTTATGTATTTCAGGTTAAAGTTTTGAGGTTATGCAGTATGAATTATTGCAGTTGAAAATATTTGAAGAAAATAGAAGATGTCAAAAGAACCGAGGGAAAGTTTCTGTGGTTAGATCTTGAATATAAGTTTCTAAAGATGCAGTCCAAAGAACTTTGGAAATATATCAAGCAACTCACAGGTGGACACATCGAACGAACTGTAGCATCTTGAATACAAATCTCTAAGGATGCAATCCAAAGAACTTTGGAAAGATATCAAACAACTCACAGGTGGACACATCGAACGAACTGTAGTATCCTGAATACAAATCTCTAAGGATGCAATCCAAAGAACTTTG
>NW_013666607.1:93196-94595 GCF_000517525.1 Limulus polyphemus | reverse complement strand
GATGCAGCTCAAAGAACTATGAAAAGATACCAAGCAACTAAAAGAACTCAAAGAACTATGAAAAGATACCAAGCAACTAAAAGACGGACACATCCAACGAACTGTAGCATCTTGAATACAAGTTTCTAAGGATGCAGCTCAAAGAACTATGAAAAGATACCAAGCAACTAAAAGAACTCAAAGAACTATGAAAAGATACCAAGCAACTAAAAGATGGACACATCCAAGGAATTGTAACATATTGAATACAAGTTTCTAATGATGCAGCTCAAAGTACTTTGGAAAGATATCAAGCAATTAACAGATGGACACATCCAACGAATTGTAACATCTTGAATACAAGTTTCTAAGAGTGCTTCTCTAAGAACTTTGTAAACATACCAAGCAACTAAGAGATGGACACATCCGATGAACTGTAGCATCTTAAATACAAGTTTCTAAGGATGCAGCTCAAAGAACTTTAGAAAGATATCAAGCAATTAAGAGATGGACACATCCAACGAACTGTAGCATCTTGAATACAAGTTTCTAAGGATGCAGTTCAAAGAACTATGAAAAGATACCAAGCAACTAAGAAATGGACACATCCAAAGAACTGTAACATATTGAATACAAGTTTCTAATGATGCAGTCCAATTAACTTTGGAAAGATATCAAACAAGTCACAGGTGGACACATCCAACGAACTGTAGGATCTTGAATACAAGTTTCTAAAGATGCAGTCCAAATAACTTTGGAAAGGTACCAAGCAACTAAGAGATTTATACATCCAACGAACTGTAGCATCTTGAATATAAGTTTCTAAGGATTCAGTCCAAAGAACTTTGGCAAGATACCAAGCAACTCACAGGTGGACATATCGAACGAACTGTAGCATCTTCAATACAAGTTTCTAAGGATGCAGTCCACAGAACTTTGGAAATATATCAAGCGACTAAGAGATGGACACATCCATCGAACTGTAGCATCTTCAATACAAGTTTCTAAGGATGCAGTCCAAAGAACTTTGGAAAAATATCAAGCAACTAAAAAATGGACACATCCAACGAACTGTAGCATCTTGACTACAAGTTTCTAAGGATGCAGTCCAAAGAACTTTGAAAAGATATCAAGCAACTCACAGGTGGACACATCCAACAAACTGTAGTATTTTGAATACAAGTTCCTAAGGGTGCAGCTCAAACAACTTTGGCAAGGTACTAAACAACTAAGAAATGGACACCTCCAACGAATTGTAGCATCTTAAATACAAGTTTCTATGGGTGCAGCTCAAAGAACGTTGGAAAGATACCAAGCAACTAAGAAATGGACACATCCAACGAACTGTAGCATCTTGAATACAAGTTTCTAAGGATGCAGTCCAAAAACATTGGCAAGGTACCAAGCAACTAAGAAATGG
>NW_013666607.1:91361-92387 GCF_000517525.1 Limulus polyphemus | reverse complement strand
ACATCCAACGAACTGTAGCATCTTGAATACAAGTTTCTAAGGATGCACCTCAAAGAACTATAAAAAGATACCAAGCAACTAAGAGACGGACACATCCAACGAACTGTAGCATCTTGAATACAAGTTTCTAAGGATGCACCTCAAAGAACTATAAAAAGATACCAAGCAACTAAGAGACGGACACATCCAACGAACTATAGCATCTTGAATACAAGTTTCTAAGGATGCACCTCAAAGAACTATAAAAAGATACCAAGCAACTAAGAGACGGACACATCCAACGAATTGTAACATATTGAATACAAGTTTCTAATGATGCAGCTCAAAGTACTTTGGAAAGATATCAAGCAATTAATAGATGGACACATCCAAGGAATTGTAACATATTGAATACAAGTTTCTAAGGATGCAGTCCAAAGAACTTTGGAAATATATCAAGCAACTAAAAAATGGACACATCCAACGAACTGTAGCATCTTGAATACAAGTTTCTAAGGATGCAGTCTAAAGAACTTTAGAAAGATATCAAGCAACTCACACGTGGACACATCCAACGAACTGTAGCATTTTGAATACAAGTTTCTAAGGGTGCAGCTCAAACAACTTTGGCAAGGTATTAAACAACTAAGAAATGGACACCTCCAACGAATTGTAGCATCTTGAATACAGTATTCTACGGATGCAGTTCAAAGAACTTTTGAAAGACATCAAGCAACTAAGAGATGGACACATCCAACGAACTGTAGCATCTTGAACACAAGTATCTAAGGATGCAGTACAAAGAACTTTGGAAAGATATCAAGCAACTCACAGGTGGACACATCCAACGAACTGCAGCATCTTGAATACAAGTTTCTAAGGATGCAGTCCAAAGAACTTTGGAAAGATATCAAGCAACTCACAGGTGGACACATCCAACGAACTGCAGCATCTTGAATACAAGTTTCTAAGGATGCACATCAAAAAACTTTGGAAAGATATCAAGCAACTCACAGGTGGACACATCCAACGAACTGCAGCATCTTG
>NW_013666607.1:89285-90580 GCF_000517525.1 Limulus polyphemus | reverse complement strand
CAACTAACAGGTGGGCATATCCGAGGAACTGTAGCATTTTGAATACAAGTTTCTAAGGATGCAGTCCAAAGAACTTTGGAAAGATATCAAGCAACTCACAGGTGGACACATCCAACGAACTGCAGCATCTTGAATACAAGTTTCTAAGGATGCACATCAAAAAACTTTGGAAAGATACCAAGCAACTAAGAAATGGACACATCCAAAGAACTGTAACATCTTGAATACAAGTTTCTAAGGATTCAGCTCAAAGAACTATGAAAAGATACCAAGCAACTAAGAGACGGACACATCCAAGAAATTGTAACATATTGAATACAAGTTTCTAATGATGCAGCTCAAAGAACTTTGGAGAGATATCAAGCAATTAACAGGTGGACACATCGAATGAACTGTAGCATCTTGAATACAAGTTTCTAAGGATTCAGTCCAAAGAACTTTGGAAAATATCAAGCAACTCACAGGTGGACACATCGAATGAACTGTAGCATCTTGAATACAAGTTTCTAAGGATGCAGTTCAAAGAACTTTGGAAAGATATCAAGCAACTCACAGGTGGACACATCGAATGAACTGTAGCATCTTGAATACAAGTTTCTAAGGATTCAGTCCAAAGAACTTTGGAAAAATATCAAGCAACTCACAGGTGGACACATCCGACGAACTGGAGCATCTTGAATACAAGTTTCTGAGGATGCAGCTCAAAGAACTTTGACAAGATATCAAGCAACTAATAGATGGACACATCGAACGAACTTTAGCATCTTGAATACAAGTTTCTAAAGATGCATTCCAAATAACTTTGGAAAGGTACCAAGCAACTAAGAGATTGATACATCCAACGAACTGTTGCATCTTGAATATAAGTTTCTAAGGATGCAGTACAAAGAACTTTGGCAAGATACCAAGCAACTAAGAGATGGACACATCCAACGAATTGTAGCATCTTGAATACAAGTTTCTACGGAAGCAGCTCAAAGAACTTTGAAAAGGCACCAATCAACTAAGAAATGGACACATCCAACGAACTGTAGCATCTTGAATACAAGTTTCTAAGGATGCAGTCCAAAAACTTTGGCAAGGTACCAAGCAACTAAGAAATGGACACATCCAACGAATTGGACCATCTTGAATACAAGTTTCTAAGGATGCAGTCCAAAAACTTTGGCAAGGTACCAAGCAACTAAGAAATGGACATATACAACGAACTGTAGCATCTTGAATACAAGTTTCTAAGGATGCAGTCCAAAAACTTTGGCAAGGTACCAAGCAACTAAGAAATGGACATATACAAC
>NW_013666607.1:80503-89275 GCF_000517525.1 Limulus polyphemus | reverse complement strand
AAGTTTCTAAAGGTGCAGCTGAAAGAACTTTGACAAGATACCAAGCAACTAAGAAATGGACACATCCAACGAACTGTAGCATCTTGAATACAAGTTTCTAAGGATGCAGTCCAAAAACTTTGGCAAGGTACCAAGCAACTAAGAAATGGACATATACAACGAATTGTACCATCTTGAATACAAGTTTCTAAGGGTGCAGTTGAATTAACTTTGGAAAGATACCAAGCAACTAAGAAATGGACACATCCAACGAACTGTAGCATCTTGAATACAAGTTTTTAAGGATGCAGTCCAAGAACTTTGGCAAGGTACCAAGCAACTAAGAAATGGACATATACAACGAATTGTAGCATCTTGAATATAAGTTTCTAGGAATGCAGTCCAAAAACTTTGGCAAGGTACCAAGCAACTAAGAAATGGACACATCCAACGAATTGGACCATCTTGAATACAAATTTCTAAAGATGCAGTCCAAAGAACTTTGGAAAGATATCAAGCAACTCACAGGTGGACACATCGAATGAACTGTAGCATCTTGAATACAAGTTTCTATGGATGCAGTCCAAATAACTTTGGAAAGATATCAAGCAACTAACAGGTGGACACATCCGACGAACTGGAGCATCTTGAATACAAGTTTCTAAGGATGTAGACAAATAAACTTGGTAAGGTACCAAGCAACCAAGATCTTGAACTGAAAACCAAGAACAGGGAGAAAATGCATGACAACTCCAAATACATTTCTTTTTCACAGAAGAGCAACTGTTTCCCAATCCAACAACAGGTTAACCCAAATCATGGTCTAAAGAATCCAACAGTGACGAGAACATTCACTTCTGTTGGACTTAATGAACTAGTTTCTGTAGTTAAACACTTTTAGGTTAAAGTAATAAGTTAAAATGACTGGGCCACTTTTAAGGTAAAATAATAATATTCAATTGACTGAACCACTTTAAAGGTAAGATAATATGTTCAAACGACTGGAAATATGCAAAGTATAGTATAGAAGATGGAAATAGAGTTCTTTCCACAGATGAATTAAATGTTCGTCTGATTTTCAGTGACAGATTAGCGAAAATTGTTTAAAACCTTCAGTCAAAGCTGTCTACAGATCTGGATAATTGTCACTCAACACTTGATTGCCATGGTCTAGTGGGTTAAAATTAACTAGTAGTGGCTCTATTTTCCAACAGGATAATGACCCCAAGCATACTTGGTTAAGTGGTTAAAGATTAATTAGTAGTGGCTTTATTTTCTAACAGGATAACGATTCCAAGCACACATGGTCTTGTGGGTTAAGTTTAATTAGTAGTGGCTTTATTTTCCAAGAGCATAACTATCTCAAGCACACATAGTCTAGTGAGTTAAGATTAATTAGTAGTGGCTTAATTTTCCAAAAGAATAACGCTCCCAAGGACGCGTGGTCTAGTGGGTTAGGATTGATTAGTAGTGGCTATATTTTCCAACAGGATAACGCTCCCAAGCACACATGGTCTAGTGGGTTAATACTAATCATTAGTAGTGGCTTTATTTTCCAACAGGATAACGCTCCCAAGCACACATGGTCTAGTGGGTTAATACTAATCATAGGTAGTGGCTATATTTTCCAACACGATAACGCTCCCAAGCATACATGGTCTAGTGGGTTAATACTAATCATTAGTAGTGGCAATATTTTCCAACAGGATAACGCTCCCAAGCACACATGGTCTAGTGGGTTAATACTAATCATTAGTAGTGGCTTTATTTTCCAACAGGATAACGCTCTCAAGCACACATGGTCTAGTGGGTTAAGATTAATTAGTAGTGGCTTTATTTTCCAACAGGATAACGCTCTCAAGCACACATGGTCTAGTGGGTTAAGATTAATTAGTAGTGGCTTTATTTTCCAACATGATAACACTCCCAAGCACACATGGTCTAGTGGGTTAAGATTAATCAGTAGTGGCTTTATTTTCCAACTCGATAACGACACCAAGCATACATGGTCTAGTGGGCTAAGAAAACAAAAGCCAGGGATAGCAAAACTCATTGAATTCTTCCCCCACCTCCAAACCTCAGTTCTAAGCAGCACTAATGAGATAATCTAAAATATAAATGGCAGCCCCAAAACTTGCATTGGTGTTGTAGATTAATTGAATAAACGTCTTACAACCTATAAAGGGAGGGACACCAGATACCAGTTTTACTTTATTTATATTTTTGTCTTCAAATAAACGTAGCGGATCCCATTACTGATGGAATAAATTTCATATCTAAATATGTGCTTTATTTCAAAACAATAAAAAGGGCTCCATCTTTTGGATCCTACTTTCCAAAAGAATGGGAAGATGGCAGGTTATTTATTAATACGTTATTCTACTTGAAAAAATATGTCCAAGCAGAATTGTTTGCTTAGAATAAACAAAACAATAAATTGGTGAAACTGTTCTCATAGAATTGTATTAAAAATACAATTTTTAGGAGTGTACTCTTTCTAATGAATCTGCTAGGACCTGGCAATTTTTTACATGATTTAAACTCGCAATCAGAGGTATCGGGTTCGAATCCCGACACCGAAAATGTTCGCCCTTTCAGCCGTGGAGGCGTTATTATGTGATAGTCAATCCCATTAGTAATTGGTAAAAGAGTAGCCCAAGAGTTGGCGATAGATGTTTAGTCCATCACTGATAAATTAGGGAGGTTATGAGATTGCCCTCGAGTAGCTTTGGGCGAAATTCAAAACAAACCAAACTATAATCTGGTACGTTTCAGTAAACTATAGCAAAGGTACCCGGTTATGTTGGGCTTAAAAAAAATTGCTATAAAAGAAGCGTGGGTCGCCACTTTAACTATTTTGAGTCAGCACACTACTCGTTTGTACGATGCAAAGATACCCGTGCTACGCGCGACTTTAAACGTAACTTTCGTTTGACGTCGGCTTCACGTATTTTGATACGGCCTTCCTCATTCACTACATTAAAGTGGCAAACTAGAAATTTCTGCCAAGCTCAAACCGTTGTCCGATGGCTTATCCATTTATTTTGGATCTTTGGGATGTCAAACTGAGTTCCTCTATCACATTTAATTGTAAGTGGTTCAGCCAATTCCTTACAACTTGTAAGACCAGACAAACAGACGGGAACTGTTTTATAAACACATACACACACACACACACATATATATATATATATATATGAATATAAAAAATACTCGCTTATGTTTTGACGTCAAATATTTAATAGTATACAAGATATATGTAATGAATGATCTTTTCGTCTGCAAGTACTTTTAGTCAAAAAGTGGATCTTGTTGAGCTTATCGTTCCTTCGTGAACTCAGTAATTGAAAATATCAGTTAATCAAAGTATGCTTCTTGAAATAAAAACAGCTATTTTCTTAAGATATATTTAGAATGTTTGTTTCTGAGCGAAAAGCTGCAGAATGGGCTATATGCACTAAGTCCGCAGCAGGAATCGAACCCAGAATTTCAGCATTATAAACCTTAAAGCTTACCGCTTAGCTGCCGGAAGTTAAACCCATTTAAACTATTTACAGATATATATTTGAAAAGTAGGCGTTAAAAACATTACCTGTTCTTTTGTGTTTGGAATATCCTCACAGGAACTGGTTTTTTCCTTACAAAACTCTATCAGAAGTTTTCTGTTGTCTTTTGTCTTGTATTTCTTGTAGAACTTCTTTAAACTTTCTTCAAGTTCCGTTTTAAACGTTTCTGTAACATAATATTTTATCACTTAAACAACCAACGTCATGTGTATTATATCAATTGAAAAACCAACAACATGTATATTATATCAACTAAACAGCCATCATGGGTATTATATCAAGTAAACAACCAACATCATGTGTATTATATTAATTAAACAACCAACCTCATATATATTATATCAATTAAAGAACCAGCATCATGTATATTATATCAATTAAACAACCAACAATTACGAAACACCAAATTTGTGAGATCAACAAGTATAATCCACTTTTTGTGTTGTCTTCACAGAAAAGAAATATACCTGTGTCATACACTAGTTGATTATTTGGAGTACCCGTCCCCTGGACGGAAGTTATGTAAATTCATGATTAATGAAAGGTTATCTTAGGACATGAAAAGTTGTTTCCCTTATATGTAATTGTAAAAAACTCAAATATGCCCATAAAAACTGTAAAAAAAAAACTACAACATAATGTGAATCCGCCAATTTGCATGCATCTCAGCATGACCAAACAACCTTCACACCAAATTTATTGAAGATTCATCCACAGGAGGCGAAGTAGTGTTAAACAACGCAAAAACGCCTATAAAAACCAAAAAATGCAAAATTGAAAATTTGTATGTATCTCCCCATGGACCCAATGAGCCTCCATACCAAATTTGGTGAAGATCTATCTATAGGGGGCGAAGTTGTTACAGGGACACACAACAGATAACATACAGTACTATTATATTTATATAGCTATATAACAGAATGCACAAAACAGTAATTAGTTTTTTAAAGAGTTCAAAAGTTTCTTACCAGTCACGTAATTACAGGCTTTTACCATTTTGGGTGGACTAAATTTGTAAACAAGAAAATTGTTTACATTACACAGGTTTCTAACACTTGATGTTACCGCCTTTTTATGGCCTGAAGAGTCTTTCAGTTGCTTGTGGAGCTCTGGTGGCAAGATTATATATATAAACGTGTCATTTTATAGAACAAACAAATATGATTTTATAAGCACTACAAAATTCACGCTTTTTGATAACTTTCTCGAAACTCTCAATATAAACGAAACTTTAGGCTCGTAACGAACCTTACCATAAACCTTTGCGAAGTTAATCTGAGAATAGAGGACAAACGTTTACTATGTTGTTGTGACACTAAAAAGTTTCAAGTCTGAAAATGCTGTTTTACAAATATTTTCATTCTATATTCACTTTACATTTTGATAAAAACGAATATGCAAAGAAAGCGACTGATGGGGAAATAATTACTGCAAGCGTCAGTTATGTTCAATGGTGTAAAAGACAATCTATGCATGAATTAAACTGTTATATCACTTAAATAATGAATTAAACTGTTATATTACTTAAATAATGAATTAAACTGTTATATCAGTTAAATGATGAATTAGTCTGTTATATTACTTAAATTATGAATTACACTGTTACATTACTTAAATCATGAATTAATCTGTTATATTACTTTAATCATGAATTAAACTGTTATATTACTTAAATGGTGAGTTAAACTGTTATATTACTTAAATCATGAATTAATATGTTATATTACTTAAATCATGAATTAAACTGTTATACTACTTTGATCATGAATTAAACTGTTATATTACTTAAATGGTGAATTAAACTGTTATATTAGTTAAATCATGAATTAAACTGTTATATTACTTAAATCATGAATTAAACTGTTATATTACTTAAATCAAGAATTTAACTATTATATTAGTTAAATCACGAATTAATATGTTATATTACTTAAATCATGAATTAGACTGTTATATTACTTAAATCACGAATTAATACGTTATATTAGTTAAATCATGAATTAAACTGTTATATGACTTAAATGGTGAATTAAACTAATATACAGTTTAATTCATTATTTAAGTAATATAACTGATTAATTCATTATTTGAGTAATATAACCAGGTACATCTATAGTGTAACCACTAGAAAAACCATGACCACTACCCTTGATCACAAGGAAAATCTTGACCACTACACTACACTTGATCACAAGAAAAATCATGAGCACTACACTTAATCAAAAGGAAAGTCATAACCAATATAATTATTGACAGAAAGCAAGACCAAGTAATTATATACCAGCACCAGGTGTCAATAAAATACAATGAGTTATTATCCTTTTTCTGTCCTGAAAGTATTCTAAAATATCATAGAACGTTTTTACTTCTTTTATTTGCCATCAGTTAAAAGGCAATTTAAACGCGATTAAAAATTAATAAAAAAACTTATAAAAGTAGCTGTATCGAGTTGTAGTTAAAGTTGCGTGATTCTAGGTAGTGAAACGGATTTCTATAATTTAACACTAACATTAGATCAGTTGTCAAACAATACCAGCTTATTTAACTTGTTCGTGTGTGTTTCCAACAATTTAAAGTTTTCTTACCTAATAACACAGCAACACATCCTTCACAGAGAAGCGCTGCAAAAAAGCAAATACTGTGTTTAGAAGAAAACAAATTTTTATTAAAAAACAAACAAAACATTGGAAAAAAATGTCAATTTTTATTAGTTCCAATGTAAAACTTAGCTTCGTTCTTATCAAATAAGATATACTTGTATATAACGATTTCTTACAGGACTTTAAATGATATATATATAGTAGAAAAGTTGATAGACTGGTATCTGCCGAACTTGAAGTCAGTCTGTTTTATAGCAAAATAACTAATTAAAAAAAAGTTCAAACATTCATAAAGACATCGGAGAAAATGTAGGTTTTATATATACACATTCACACACATCTTACTTTTTAAAACAAGAGAGTCTGCTTTTCAGTTAAAGTTCACAATCAGGCTTTTGTATTCCCGTGTTTAAAGTTCTAACCCAAAAAACCGTATACTACACTGAATATATATATGTACGTAGTTGAAAAGATTTCGGTTAAAGTTCAATAAACAGGAATGATCATGACTGCACCTTACACAACACATAACGCACGTGACAGTCCCATAAATATGTTGTTAGTAAGTCTTTACTTTTCAAACCTGCCAACACCGAAAAATGAAAAATAAAAAGGTATGTTTCCAAACCCTCCCTCCTATTGGTTGTAACAGCGCATAAAAGCACAACGCGCAATGCTTGCCCAATTCGGAAAATAATAATAATAATAACAATTTTGTACTTCCAAAGTGTTCTAATGCGGGAGTTGAAGTGGCAAATTGAGTATTTGTAAAAATATCACTGTTGTTAAAGTAAGCCACATGAAAGAATCTGAAAAAGGAAACTAATATAGTCCAACGTCGTAATGTGCACAGTATAATCAATATTGGATATTGACCATCTAGTCTGCAACACATAAATCAGTTGGGGCTGTTTTTGTTCACTGGAATTTCAAATGAAGGATGAAAAAAAAAGTAAAACCCGAAAAACCAGTAGAACGCAAAAAAAAAAGAAGAAAGAAAATAATTCACTAGACCATGAAATAACGTCACCAGCTAAACAGAGGACTTGGCGGCAAATATAATTCCACGCAAAAATAAAGGTGTAAGGTGTCCTTAACTAAACATTGTTTGTAACCATTTATTAAACGTAACTTTGAAAATAGCCGGTAAGTTTAAAAATAGCTGGTAAGTTTAAAAATAGCTGATAAGTTTAAAATAGCCGATAAGTTTGAAAATAATTGTTAAGTTTAAAATAGCCGGTAAGTTTGAAAATAGTTGTTAAGTTTAAAATAGCCGGTAAGTTTAAAAATAGCTGATAAGTTTAAAATAGCCGATAAGTTTGAAAATAGTTGTTAAGTTTAAAATAGCCGGTAAGTTTGAAAATAGTTGTTAAGTTTAAAATAGCCGGTAAGTTTTAAAATAGGTGGTAAGTTTAAAAATAGCTGATAAGTTTAAAATAGCCGGTAAGTTTAAAGATAGCTGGTAAGTTTAAAATAGTCGGTAAGTTTAAAGATAGCCGGTAAGTTTAAAAAATAACCGCTAAGTTTTAAAATAGCCGGTAAGTTTAAAAAATAGCCGGTAAGTTTAAAAATAGGTGGTAAGTATAAAATAGCTGATAAGTTTAAAATAGCCGATAAGTTTAAATATTGTTATCAGAATGATAAAGCTCTTCTGTTTGTGGGTTTACTAAAAGTTTTCATGAAGTAAAAATCTAAACTATTAACATAATGATATTTAAAACTCGTAGTCCTAATACATATTTGTCGAGCGTGATATTTAAGACGGCTATACCTGAATCTTGGGGTCAGATTGAAAATACCTAATGTATGTTTTTAAGTATGCTAATTTTAATGGCCTACGCAAATAGAAAAACAAACAAATTAAAAATAAACAAACAAATATTATTAGATTTACTCTAGACAAAAAGAAAGTCGTACGATGGTCAAATAAAATTTTCTGTCTTGTAAATTTGTTCAACGATGTTAGGCATGTTTGGTAAATGGCTATGGATGATTTTTAACTTTATATTTCCTTCATTCAAAACTAAATTATCGTTGAGGTTAACTTGCAAATAACTGCTTTTCTTTAAGAGTTTTATGCTCAGAAGAAATTAGCAACTCCCCCTTCTCTATCATCCCTGTATAAACTTAAGTGAATATTAACCCTAATTCAAGTTGAAACTTACGTTGTCCAACTTTCTGAGGAGGAGACTTTGTTTCGCCACCTGCCGTTAAATTCACACAACATAAAAATAAAAGCAGGACAGGTAAATGTAACCAAGCCATGCTGACTGCTCAAATCCTAAGAAGATTCACAGCTCCAATTCTTTGCTTTAGAGTAAACTTTTCTTAAGTGGGCAAATCTTCACAAAACTCTAGACTTTTTACTGTTCTTAAGTGACTTCTACACAAAGAGAGGCTTGTTGAACTTTGATATATTAACGCCCATTTAAACAATCTGAAATAACGGATAAATCGTCCTTCAATGTCTTTATAATAACAATACATTGTTATCTTCATACTAAAGTAAACTATTGTTGAACTTTGTTCTCCAACTATAAGCACAGTTTTGCTATTCATGCTAGTTCTTTCAAAATATACAATTTCACGTATACAGTGTTATAGTTATCTATCTGTCAATTAATATG
>NW_013666607.1:77576-79599 GCF_000517525.1 Limulus polyphemus | reverse complement strand
AGCTGTTGTGACCTGTACAGTTAAGATATTTTATGCCCCTCTAAGCTGCTATGACCTGTACAGTTAAGATATTTTATGCCCCTTTAAGCTGCTATGACCTGTACAGTTAAGATATTTTATGCCCCTTTAAGCTGCTGTGACCTGTACAGTTAAGATGTCATCCGGATGGAGGAAACCAAAATCCCGAGGCAGCTCTTCTATGGGTGCTGAAGCAAGGCAAGTGTAACCTAAGATGCCCCCAAAACGCTATAAAGACATTCTAAAGTGCAACCTCAAGTGGTGCAAGATACAGCCTCACCTGCTGGAAGATTTAGTCAAGGATAGACCCACCTGCCGTTTACTTACCAACAAAACCGTTACGAAACTAGAGGACGACAGCTAACAACGTCTCGCCACTGCAAGAGAGAAAGGCCACATGCAACATCTTTTACTATCTCGACTTAGGATTTTCCATGCCTTATCTGTAACCAGCTGTGTGCATCCAGCTTTGGACTGCTAGGCCGCATGTGGAGTCATCGAGATGTGCACAATTAGCGTCATCGTCGAATTCGACGAACAACCAACATGCGCCTGTAAGATGTTGTGACCTATACAGTTAATTTAGTTGCTGCCCCTGTAAGATGTTGTGACCTATACAGTTAATTTAGTTGCTGCCCCTGTAAGATGTTGTGACCTATACAGTTAATATAGTTGTTGCCCCTGTAAGATGATGTCGCCTACACAGTAGAGATAGTTGTTGCCGCTGTTAGCTGCTATGACCTATAATTAGGTTTTAGCCAAAACAAATAACTAAATCTCAATAGTTTCTCAATTTTGTAAAATATAATGACAAAACTGATCAATTTGTATCAGTAAACAAAACCAAAACCTGTTACTTCCGCCTCTTATGATCAACAACATTGTTAGATCGTTGTATGCTTCTATTTAAGAACAATTTGCTGTTTCTGAGTGATCTCTGAATGACGATTAACCGTTACTAAGGGGTTCCTGAATAGCAATTGGCCGTTTCTAAGTGATTCCTGAAGAGAGAAAAACCGTTACTGGGGGGTTCCTGAATAGCAAAATGCCGTTACTAAGTGATTCCTGAAGAGAAAAAAAAATCGTTACTAAGTGATTCCTGAAGAGAGAAAAACCGTTACTGGGGGGTTCCTGAATAGCAAAAGGCCGTTACTACGCGATTTCTGAGAGAAACATCAATTACTTAATACTTTTAACCACTGCGTCACATTTTTTTGCGAGACATCTGTTCTTCATACATGAAAAACTTTAACAACCAACCTGGCTTAATCCATCCTAACATTCATTTTCCATTTGAAATACTCTTTAGCTTACTATTCCATGGTACATCAGCGGTAATTTTAATATCAAATCTTTGTTCTGCTGTCAGTGGAGAACAAAACGAGCGTGATATCAAATCTTTGTTCTGCTGTCAGTAGAGAACAAAACGAGCGCGATATCAAATCTTTGTTCTGCTGTCAGTGGAGAACAAAACGAGCGCGATATCAAATCTTTGTTCTGCTGTTAGTGGAGAACAAACAAGGGCTCTATATAGAATATTTGTTTGGTTTCTGCTGAGAAAACTGAGCATGATATTAAATCTATCAGCGTAGAACAAACCAAGTTTGATATCAAATCTTTGTTCTTCTGTCATGGGGCTTGTGTGTTATGCTATATTTTCTATTTGCATAGCGCAAAGCTACGTAATACGTTCTGTCTACCGCGACTTTAGCGCTGCAACTCGGAAAGCTCGTTTTGTTCTCTACTGACAGCAGAACAAAGATTTGATATCACGCTCGTTTTGTTCTCCACTGACAGCAGAACAAAGATTTGATATAAAGCTCGTTTTGTTCTCCACTGACAGCAGAACAAAGATTTGATATTGCGCTCGTTTTGTTCTCTACTGACAGCAGAACAAAGATTTGATATAAAGCTCGTTTTGTTCTCCACTGACAGCAGAACAAAGATTTGATATTGCGCTCGTTTTGTTCTCTACTGACAGCAGAACAAAGATTTGATATAAAGC
>NW_013666607.1:70899-76624 GCF_000517525.1 Limulus polyphemus | reverse complement strand
GATTCTATATCATGCTCGTTTTGTTCTCCGCTGACAGCAGAACAAAGATTTGATACCCGCTGACAACAAAACAAATATGTGATATCAAGTTGGTTTGTTTTACATGAATTATTGTTCTTATGTCTAATTTTGTCATTGCATCCAGATTCATGTTTCATTCTTCACCCGGATGTACTTTTGAATGATTAAGCCTTCAAGTGAAAAGATTTCCTATACAACCTTATCCAAAAATAATAAAAACAGAACCACGCGCTGTAATAAAGACCATTATCTTTAGAGGAAAAATAACGGTTTCTTGAAATAAATGAGCATTTTCCCCCTGGTATAAGGAAGAAGAACTAACAAACAGGTTAGAGTGCTTAATATAAGAAATAAAACACACTACTACTTTATAGACTCCATAACGAATCACGTTCTTCCGGTAGTTTCAGAAACCTTACGAAGAAATTCATTTTACCAAGGCTTATTTTACGATAGTTTTATCCCACGGGACTTACTTCGTTCTTAAAATCAACGTTTTAGTAGCTTATGAAAAAAAGAATAAGAATAAGAATAAGACTTCTTTTAGCAAGGGCGTTATCTCACAGAACTTACTTTGTCCTTAAAAACAACGTTTCGCTAAGTTGTGGAAGAGAAGACAAGAGACCTATGTAATCTCCAAAACTTCTTTTAATTAACAAGGACTATCTCGCAGATGCTAGTTTTCCTTAAAAACAACGTTTCGCTAAGTTGTAGAAGCAAAGATAAGGAACCTATATAATTTCCAAGACTTCTTTTAACAAGGACCATCTCGCAGATGGTAGTTTTCCTTAAAAACAACGTTTCGCTAAGTTGTAGAAGTAAAGATAAGGAACCTATATAATTTCCAAAACTTTTTTTAATTAACAAGGACCGTCTCACAGATGCTACTTTTCCTTAAAAGTAACATTTCGCTAAGTTATGGGGGAAAAAAAGGAGGAACCTGTATGATCATTAAGAGTTACATTACTGTAAGACATGACTCGTGTGGACATTTACAGCGGCCAACTCAGTGCTTTAACCCATATCAAAAAGTTTATAATTGCTTTAAAAGAACTGGAAGTCATACGAGCATATACAATTAGCTCCGTTAGAATTATTCTATGCCTGCAGAGAAACTTAAGCACGACTTTCTAGTTTTCAAGCCACGTGGAAGCCAGCTGGTTGCTTACAATAGCTAGGTTGTCTTTCTCCAGTCTGTATTCGTTACACTTCTGTTTCAGTTACGTTCTCAGCGCATACAAACTTTGTATCCATCTTAGTTAACTAAAGAAAGTTTCCCAGTTGATTTTTTTTATTTGAAAATTCTGCAGATAGGTTTTAAACGCTATAATGTTTTCAAAGTATTAAACACGCAGAATCTTATAGAAATTTGTTTCATTAATTAATATAACTAATTATTTTATCTCTTATAACATTAATTCACTCTCAATTTTTTTGTTTTTTATTTCATAGTGGAGAATTTAGATATTTTGGTAACTTGCTAAAATTTTAAAAATTTAGACAATAAATACACGAACACGGGTTGTTTGTTTGTTTTTGAATTTCGCGCAAAGCTACACGAGGGCTATTTGCGCTAGTCGTCCCTAATTTAGCAGTGTAAGACTAGAGGGAAGGCAGCTAGTCATCACCACCCACCGCCAACTCTTGGGCTACTCTTTTACCAACGAATAGTGGTCACATTATAACGCCCCCACGGCTGAAAGGTCGAGCAAGTTTGGTGTGAGAGGGATTCGAACCCGCGACCCTCAGATTGCACGAACACGGAATTTTATACCAAACTTGGTTCGTTCTCTGCTGACAGCAGAACAAAGAATTTATATCAAACTTGGTTTGTTCTCCGTTGATAGCAAAACAAAGGTTTGATATCAAGCTCGCTTTGTTCTACGCTGACAGAAGAACAGCAACTTGCAAAATATTAAAACAATTTAGACAATAAATACACGAACTCGGAATTAAATATTTTATTTTTAACATATAATAAACATTGATGATATAACTTTGTGTTCTGCTAAAAGTTGATGTTTATCCCCCCCCTCTTCCCATAATCCCGAACAATCATTAAAAAAAACCGCATATCTTAGAACTGTAATCTTGAGAGGCGCTGTGTGACAACCAATCAAACACGGTGTGCACGTTTCGGTAAATTTACAGTAATGGGAATCCATATCATGCTACGTTTTCCAGTTTCACATTTATCACTACAAGTTCGAGGGCCCGGCATGGCCAGGTGGTTAGCGCGCTCGACTCGCAATCTGTGGGTCGCGGGTTCAAATCTCCGTCCCACCAAACATGCTCGCCCTTTCAGCCGTGAGGGCGTTATAATGTGACGGTCAATCCCACTATTCGTTTGCCAAATAGTTGCTCGAGAGTTGGCGGTGGGTGGTGATGACTAGCTGCCTTCCCTCTAGTCTTACATTGCGAAATTAGGGACGGCTAGTGCAGATAGCCCTCTTGTAGCTTTGCGCGAAATCCATAATAAATAAACAAACAAACCAAGTTCAAGCAATAAACAAACAAGACAAGACTCGTCCAACTTGTTAATCGTTTCCTACAGATTATCTCAACCTCTCCAGAATATCCCGCAAGTTAACAGCCTAGTCGGAAACCAGCTTGTCGAATCCCGTTAAGCCTCGTTTCTTACCCTACCACACGTGGTTAGCATAAGAGAAGAGCAGTCATCATTCTCTCATTGTTTATGTAACATACACAAGAGGAGGATACTGTTATCTGTTCTAGCTACTCCAGTGTAATTTATCAATGAGTTTTCTTTACTCAATTAGGCTTAGCTCGATTTCGATTATTCTTCAGCTACAGCAGTCACGTAGATAAAAACTGACATTAAAAGTATACCTTTATTAACTTACTATAATCAAACAAAGTATGCCTTTATTAACTTACTCGAATCAAACAAAGTATACCTTTATTAACTTACTCTAATCAAACAAAGTATACCTTTATTAACTTACTATAATCAAACAAAGTATACCTTTATTAACTTACTCTAATCAAACAAAGTATACCTTTATTGACTTACTCTAATCAAACAAAGTATACCTTTATTAACTTACTATAATCAAACAAACTATACCTTTGTTAACTTACTCTACTCAAAAAAGTATACCTTTATTAACTTACTCTAATCAAACAAAGTATACCTTTATTAACTTACTCTGATCAAACACTTTATTTCAATTAATAACGGTATCTATTTAGAAATTAAACATTCGTTATTTTTGCTAACAATATAAATAGAGGGTTTCAACAAGGAAAGTGTGGTTTCGGGGGTGTTTGCGAAGAACCCCCCCCCCCCCCCCTGACGATAAATGAATATATTTCCACGTGCTGCTACCATATCTACTTGCATGGTAACAGCGAAACCGTACTGAACAACCAACTGTCCCTTTTCGGAGTGCGATGTGAATAGGCAAGTACTAAACCATTCTTGACCAGGCAAACGCCACAGTGTAAAATCGCGTTCTGACTAGGATGAATCCTTAATATTTTCATTCATACCGGGTGAAACTAAGTTCTAAAGGCTGTGACTGGTTCTTTAAACTTACATGCTGAATAGCTTATCTGATATATGGAAAAACTCTTGTCTTTGAGTTCGCTGTTCAGTCTAATCCTTCATGTCACTCTCCGGGGAGAAAACCGTGGCCGCTTTTCACACTTACACTTCACACTTCGATCTCAGCCAATTTTGGTATGAACCCTTAGAGCCACCTTGGAAGTGTCTTAGATGGGTCGCTGTTCAGTCTAATCCTTCATGTCACTCTCCGGGGAGAAAAACCGTGTCCGCTTTTCACACTTCGATCTCAGCCAATTTTGGTATGAACCCTTAGAGCCACCTTGGAAGTGTCTTAGATGGGTCGTTGGTTGGTCTGACCCTTCATGTGACTTCCCGGGGAGACAGTGTTTGTATGTGTGTCCACCTTTCACATCCATTACTTTTGACTCATCTCAACCAAACTGGGCAAGTACCCTTAACCCTCCAAAAGCAGTAACTTAAGTATCTGCGTTCGGAAGTACACCCCCCCTTTAACACTCCCGGGCGCGCCCTATGTGTTCCCCATGTTTATTACCGAAGGAAGCAATATTTGGGTGGTCAGGCCATTGCCACATTCCTATTTCTATGGGGATCTGGGAGCACTCCCCCTCCCAGAAAATTGGTTGAAAATTTAATGCTATGAGATTGAATCGTGTGCAATTTTAACTACCAATACTGCATACACACATGAAAAATAAGTCAGGCCATGGCCTGACTGGCCTACCCGCTTCCTACGGTCCTGATGCTATTTCAGTGATATCTACTAAATTTTCATTAAAACAGTTACATAACTAAGTTTTCATTAGAACAGTGGCATGGCTAAATCTCCGTCACCAAATATTCAAAAGGACACTGACATAGCCAAGTATTCGGGCAATACGTCATTTTAGAAACCAATTTCATTTTCCTGGCATTATCCTTATATCAGTATTGTAGTCTAAACAAAGGTAAAGACGATCTCATATAGAGAGGGACAAACAAAAGGGTTTAAACTAGTGAATAATGATCGTTCAGAGCGGAAATAGGAAATATAGGTAATTCAAAAGAGCTATTGTTAAAAGCCTAATGAACCAATCACGCTCTAAGTAAGTGGGACGTAACAATAGATCAGAATGGAGGAGTGTAGAACACTGTCAAACTCGGTCTATTTCGAGAAAGAAAGATAAAAATAATAATCAATGTAGGTAAGTTGTGAAGCTTGAGGCGTGAAATTTTGTTTCATTTAATTTAAGTTTACTTGCTTCACTGAACAGCTGAAAAGAAAATTAACATTTATCAAACTAAACACGACTAAATACACTATAAATAAACAATTAAAACACTCGAAACTAATCCCATCAGGTCCTTCTACTCAGCAAATACTACTAAATAGTACATCAGGCCAGTTTATAAACTAGTGTTGTTCGTAATAACTTTATTACTTAATTGAAATAGGGTTTACTTAGATAAAGTTTTGTAACCCCAGTACAGTTTACTCAGCTATAGTTGTTAAACCCCAGTACAGTTAACTCAGCTATAGTTGGTAATTAAGCACCAGTACAGTTAACTCAGCTATAGTTGGTAATTAAGCACCAGTACAGTTAACTCAGCTATAGTTGTTAATTAAGCACCAGTACAGTTAACTCAGCTATATTTGTTAAACATCAGTACAGTTTACTCAGCTATAGTTGTTAAACACCAGAACAGTTTACTCAGCTATAGTTGTTAAACACCAGTACAGTTTACTCAGCTATAGTTGTTAAACACCAGGTCAGTTGACTCAGCTATAGTTGTTAAACACCAGTACAGTTTACTCAGCTATAGTTGTTAAACACCAGTACAGTTAACTCAGCTATAGTTGTTAAACACCAGTACAGTTTACTCAGCTATAGTTGTTAAACAACAGTGCAGTTAACTCAGTTGTTAAACACAGTACAGCTTACTCAGCTATAGTTGTTAAAAATCAGGTCAGTTGACTCAGCTATAGTTGTTAAATACCAGGACAGTTAACTCAGCTGTAGTTGTAAAACAACAGTACAGTTAACTCAGCTATACTTGTTAAACACAGTACAGTTTACTCAGCTATAGTTGTTAAACACCAGGTCAGTTGACTCAGTTATAGTTGTTAAACACCAGGACAGTTAACTCAGATAAAGTTGTTAAACACCAGGACAGTTA
>NW_013666607.1:68438-70108 GCF_000517525.1 Limulus polyphemus | reverse complement strand
TACTCAGCTATAGTTGTTAAACACCAGAACAGTTAACTCAGCTATAGTTGTTAAACATCATTACGGTTGACTCAGCTATAGTTGTTAAACACCAGAACAGTTAACTCAGCTATAGTTGTTAAACATCATTACGGTTGACTCAGCTATAGTTGTTAAACACCAGAACAGTTAACTCAGCTATAGTTGTTAAACATCATTACGGTTGACTCAGCTATAGTTGTTAAATACCAGGACAGTTGACTTGGCGTTAGTTGTTAAACACCAGTACAGTTAACTCAGCTATAGTTGTTAAACACCAGTACAGTTTACTCAGCTATAGTTGTTAAACATCAGGTTAGTTGACTCAGCTATAGTTGTTAAACATCAGGACAGTTAACTCAGCTATAGTTGTTAAACATCAGAACAGTTAACTCAGCTATAGTTGTTAAACATCAGGACAGTTGACTCACCTATAGTTGTTAAACATCAGGACAGTTGACTCACCTATAGTTGTTAAACATCAGGACAGTTAACTCAGCTATAGTTGTTAAACATCAGGACAGTTAACTCAGCTATAGTTGTTAAACATCAGGACAGTTGACTCAAGTAAGTCTGTAAAAGAACACATTAAGGAAATTATTACAGATGTACGAAATTTCCTGTCAAGTTATCGAAACTTCCTTTGCCATTTAATTTTTTCCTAAATTCACTGTTTTATACTCGTGTGCGTGTACTTGATGTTTCATTCCTATACTTAATGTTGAACAAAATTTTTAAATCCGAAAAAAGAAGAGTATTCCGAAGTGCTTTAGTTATGGATATTTTGATGTAGAAGAAAGAGAAAGGCACACGAGTTATGACGTGAAAAAAATCCAGCGCCAAGAGAAGTGGTGATCGAGGAGACCACTCCAACATCTATTTCCTGTATCTTCACAGTGAGAGAAGCCAAATGATATTTGTTTCAATAAGACCATTCGTTTCCGGAACTTTACTTGTTAAAACAGAAAAGTTGGACTGGGAAGCTTTGCGTCCTCGAGAAGTCTACAGTGTAAAGTCTGCAAATTATAGCTTCTTAAACCCGTCAGAACAAAATGGTTGGATGAATTTTAGATATGTCTTTCGTGAGCGGAAGAATGGACTTGGTGATCGTGGTAAAGCTGGAAACGTAAAGAAGCAATGTTTACTGAATAATAAGAATAACCTAGAACCATATAACATAGTTCGTTTCCTTTCGAGTCAAATGTTACCTTAAACAATGTTATACCGACCTTTGAATTTCAAGTTTTATTTGTTCTCTGGAACAAATACCGTCTTCTTAGACTGGATTCACTAAGACTTGGACGTCAGAATGGGATCACCATGAACATTAACATAGGATTCACTAAGACTTGGATGTCAGGATGGGATCACCATGAACATTAATATAGGATTCACTAAGACTTGGACGTCAGAGTGGGATCACCATGAACATTAATATAGGATTCACTAAGACTTGGACGTCAGGATGGGATCACCATGAACATTAATATAGGATTCGCTAAGACTTGGACGTCAGAGTGGGATCACCATGAACATTAATATAGGATTCACTAAGACTTGGACGTCAGGATGGGATCACCATGAACATTAATATAGGATTCACTAAGACTTGGACGTCAGGATGGGATCCCCATGAACATTAATATAGGATT
>NW_013666607.1:65536-67507 GCF_000517525.1 Limulus polyphemus | reverse complement strand
AACATTAATATAGGATTCACTAAGACTTGGACGTCAGAGTGGGATCATCATGAGCATTAATATAGGATTCACTAAGACTTGGACGTCAGGATGGGATCACCATGAACATTAATATAGGATTCGCTAAGACTTGGACGTCAGGATGGGATCACCATGAACATTAATATAGGATTCACTAAGATTTGGACGTCAGAATGTGATCATCATGAACATTAATATAGGGTTCACTAAGACTTGGACATCAGGATGGGATCATCATGAACATTAATAAAGGATCCACTAAGACTTGGACGTCAGGATGGGATCACCATGAACATTAATATAGGATTCACTAAGATTTGGACGTCAGAATGTGATCATCATGAACATTAATATAGGGTTCACTAAGACTTGGACGTCAGAATGGGATCATCATGAACATTAATAAAGGATTCACCAAAACTGATAATAAACATACCAGGATATTAACATGCTATCTTAAACCAGGAAACTATGAGGACTTATTATCTTTCACTAGAAATGTAAGCGTACATCTTACACTGGAAATGTAAGCGGACATCTTACACAAGAAATGTAAGCGGACATCTTACACTAGAAATGTAAGCGAACATCTTACACTGGAAATGTAAGCGAACATCTTACACTGGTAATGTAAGCGGACATCTTACACTGGAAATGTAAGCGGACATCTTACACTGGAAATGTAAGCGAACATCTTACACTGGAAATGTAAGCGGACGTCTTACACTGGAAATGCAAGCGAACATCTTACACTGGAAATGTAAGCGGACATCTTACACTGGAAATGCAAGCGGACATCTTACACTGGAAATGTAAGCGGACATCTTACACTAGAAATGAAAGCGGACATCTTACACTGGAAATGTAAGCGGACATCTTACACTGGAAATGTAAGCGGACATCTTACACTGGTAATGTAAGCGAACATCTTACACTAGAAATGAAAGCGGACGTCTTACACTGGAAATGTAAGCGAACATCTTACACTAGAAATGTAAGCGGACATCCTACACTGGAAATGTAAGCGAACATCTTACACTAGAAAGCTGAGAAACTTTCTCATCTTATACATGAAATTAAGAGGATATTTAAAACAAAGAATTTATGAGTATTTAGCACCTTATAGCAGGAAATAAAGAGGATATCTTAAACTAGAAAGCTAAGAAGATTTTTACGAAGAAACTAACAGTATTTCTTAGATCAGAAAGTTATGAAAATTTCTTGTATTTAAGCAGGAATTTATGAGGATTCCTCCCCTCCCCCTTAACCAGAAATAAAAAAACTGTTTTAGCTAAAAGAAGCTAAGAGGATTTATTATCTTAAATGAGGAATTGGTTTAGAAATATATTTGTGGTATTCAATTAATGAAAGTAATATACCAATTAAACTACAAATTCTATTATTGCAAAGGTAAAGATATTTTGATACATGTTTCGACCACATTTGTTTAAGCCATCATCAGACAGAATGAAAATAGATGACACAACAATATATATATCTACTATATATTGTTACGTATCTGCTTGTTTGTTAATTTCCCTTAGAAATTCTTTCCGAGAAACTTCAGCGATACAAGTTCTTTCTTAATTAAAACTAGTTTATTCTTTCTCGATACAACTTTGAAATACACAAAATTTCCACAGTCACTTTAAACTTAAACACACGCTATAATTCACAACGATTCACGCAGTTTACTTATGGTCACTACCGCTCACTTGACTCAATTATCTGTTTCTATCTCTATCTATCTGCAATTGATCATCTCGCTTTATTTGCCGGCTTATATACAAAAAAGAGGGCGCCTAGAAAAGACTAGTTGCCAGGAAGAGTCAAGATCCTTCGAGAATCTCATGAAGTGTTACCAGCGTCACGTGACTTCCGCTGTCGTAACAATATAAAAGCACTTGTTTTAATAACACGTTATACATGCCAGTTTTAAATTAACCTTTT
>NW_013666607.1:59093-64473 GCF_000517525.1 Limulus polyphemus | reverse complement strand
ATATATATATATATATATATATATATATATGGTGGTTATAGTTAATATTGCTGCACATTATATCAAACTAGGCTTGTTTTTTTTATTACAGTGGAAACAAAAACTGCTCTTTATCATGTGTAGCTAGAACACAATATTAATCATACTCACCATATACTACTGTATAAGACCGAATTAATTTGTTTCATGAGTAATTACAATGAACTGAATGTTGCTGAAAAGAATTAAACATAATTTATTTATTTTTTGAAATATAGATGAGGGTCCAATAATTTCAGTGTTCTGGTTGTACTTCGTTTAACACTGTATAAATATAAATATTAACAATATATTTTGTATATTGCTTTATATGTATGTTGAAGATTTGCCTTATGTGTATATATATATGTGTTATATATTATTGTTGTTTCATTTAAATAGAAGGTTAAATTAGAATTGACAATTACCACATGTGATTGCGAAGAGTTTTTATGATATATTTTTCTTGTTCCGTCTATTTTCATTCCGCCTGATCATGTCCTGAATAAATGTGGTCGATACATGTATCAAAACATATTTAGAATCCGGGTTTCGATACCCGTGGTGGGCAGAACACAGACAGCCCGTTGTGTAGCTTTGTGCTTAATTACAAATAAACAAACAAACAATCAACCAAAACATCTTTGTTTTCGGAGTAATAAATAACTGTGGTTTAAATGATGTATCACTTTTATTGGTTAAACGAGGAATTTCAAATAATTTCTTCTTTTAATTGGTAACAACTTTGATTCTGTTGATCTAGAAACTTGAATCTTGCAAATAGTTTGTTTGTTTGTTTAAATGGTGTATCACTTTTATTGGTTAAACGAGGAATTTCAAATAATTTCTTCTTTTAATTGGTAACAACTTTGATTCTGTTGATCTAGAAACTTGAATCTTGCAAATAGTTTGTTTGTTTGTTTAAATGCAAAGTCACACAACGGATTATCTGAGCTGTTTCCGCTGGGAGGACCGAATTTAAGCACTGCAAGCCACGAAGCTTATTGCAGTGTACGCAATGAAATAATAAGTTTTGGATATTTTAAACTTCATAATCCAAACATTTTGAAATAGTACTAAGGTTTAAAAAATCCAGTATTTGAAGTTCACAGCCCGTCCAGCATACCCTCAACCCTCAGTGGTTGGTTCTACTTTCATTATTAATGTTTCACATACTGTATCTCTGAATGTAATGTGTACTCTACTTTTTCGAGGCATCATGGTTTTTATTTTTTTCATACAAATTCTAAAGATTAAAACACGTTCAATTTCTCTTTTCAAACAAATATCCCCTATTCTCAAACTCACGAATTAGCTGTTCTCTCTTGTTTTCCCGATCAATGCAGTTGATCACTTCAACCCGAAAACTCAGTTCCATATGTGACTTATTATATCATGTAGCTCGCAAAGATCGAGACGAAAACGAACTCACACAAGCGTTAACTACACGAAAAGCTATTGATGTCGGAATTGCTCACTCGTGCAAAAACAAAAAGAATAAAATTCTCACATTTTACGACCGAAATAGCTTTAGAACTTTTTTTTTATGGTTGTTACCCAAATGAACTAATGGTTAAAAAAAAGAATGACAAAGATTAAACTAGAAATTTAATTCTTAGAAAAATTTCACTTGACATTTAAACCGTTTTATTGATCGGAAGCGAAACGCATTTATATTAAATAATATAAACTGAAATGCGAAATTTAGTTTCTCTCTACCAGATGTCACTAGCGGGTTTTATTTGCTCTTTGGTAAAGATTTACTACCAATTCCAAACGATGACATTAAAGGGAGTTTTCTTACTGGAGATTTAAGAACTAAACTATATTATTTCTTTTTTCCAACGTAACTAATCAACATAAACCATTTTACTGCTTCAGTCTGTGCGTTAAGAAAAGAAATAAATTCTAGTTATTACCAATAAAAAAACCAATCACATTTCAGTGAAACGTTATACCCTCGATCCGTGGGCTTTCCAATCTTAGATAATGCGTTTTGATAGAAATAAAACAAAAAAGACTCAACATTTATGCAAGTCTAAATTTGTGATTTTAAGGGTGTGTAGACACAAACTAAATTACTGTGAAATGATAGACAAAAGTCATACGTCGACATATCGTCCATTAAGATAACGTTTGTGTGCCAAATCTGGTCGCGTATGATTGCTTCGATTTCCCAAGTTTCGGATTTAATAACTCTTTAAATATACTTCAGCAGCTAAACTTCCTGAGAAAGAAATGCATCCATAAAGAATCTAATCCATAACACTGACACCTGTGATGTAAATAGCTCCCAGTGGGTGTTCAAACCCTATCACCCAACTTTATTACAACGAAAAATTTAGTTCCAAGGCCCAGTATTCATGTAATTTCTACCTTTTTTTGTTTTTGTTTTGATTTAACACAGAACTACACTTTGGTTATCTGCCCCGTCTACCGCGGGGATCAAACCATGAATTCTAGCACTATAAACTTTATGGCTAACGCTGAGCCATCAGGGGGCTTCGTACTTTACAATATTATTATAGATAAAGAAAAATATATTGTATTCTAAAAAGTATTTCTTTTGGCTTTGTTTAATTCCAAATATATCAAAATTACACGAAGAATGTGCTTGGTTTTATAGTGACATATGTACCTTCTTATTTTTCCCAAATGTATATACTGATTACATATCGTTATTCTGGAATCGCTTGTTCAGCTGTAACTGTTATGTTTATGGACATATTTTTCATAAATATTATATCTTCCTGTCATAGTAGTAAATTTTATATCGGTACACTGCATGGCTTCTTAAATCATTTGCCAGTGCTGGCTGCCAACAGATGTAAGGGCTGAAATCCACTCCTGTCAATATGATATTGATATTCTAAGTATAAAGTTCTAAACGTTCATGTTGACAGTGTAGTCAGTCTTGTCGTGGTATAAATATCAGTGAACAATAAACAGTGTCTTTTCATCTAACACCTACGGTTTCCGGGCTACCACAAAAGAAATAAATACGCATACATTGTAGTGCATACTAGATATAAGATGTCAAAAGAACAACATATACCAAATACAAAAAACCGTTAAGATTAATTAGGAAAGTGCTGTATTAAAATTACATAGGGTGTATGTTGATTTAAGGATTTGGTATTTTCAACCTGAACGACACCTTATGCGATACTTGGACTAAATTTTCAAGTCAAAAACCCCAAAGTTCAGCAATTAATTATTCATTTTTAATTTTCAACTGTTGACCAGAGAAGAAGGGGGAATGAAACCAGTTAGGAGCGCCTACACATTCATTCTTAACCGGGATTGATTGTCACATATATAACGTTACCTATATCTTACAGTGCAGAGTGTGTTCAGCAACATTTCAGAAAATCGAACCATGGACATTCTGATACAGAGCCCGCAACACTAACCATTGAGCCACACCCGATCTGTTAATTGAAAAACAAAATCCAAGGAAAGGAACTCGAATTACTTGAACAAAATACATAGCTATATCGAACAGTCTCTACGGGCCTACTTTTTCACCAAACGTGACACAAAATAAACTACCAACTTTTTTTCCAAATAATTAGGGCTTTTTTTTTGCATGTATTTCAGAATTTGTCACAAATAGAATACAAGTTTTCTGATTACGACATTCTGTGTTTTTGTAATAATGGTATGTTAATAATCACGATTGAACATTTTCATGCAATTATGATTTTTTTGCGAAATGAGTTGTGATTCTAAAAAAAAGAAAAGAAAAATTCTTCATTATGAGATAAAATGTTAATCACGAGAATTGTAAAACGTATATTCTCTGTAACAGATTTTAATTAACTTTTGATTATCAGGACCCGTTTGTTTATGCAGATTTTCATACATATTTACAAGCAGCCATACCCGTACGGACAGAGGGTAATTCAACTATATAAGTGAGGTAGGAAAAATGAGTATGGCGGAAACGAGACACAAACAAAAAGTAATTTATGAATATTGATTTTCACCTCTAATATCTCACCCCAATTGTGTATTATAATAAGATTAAATCGTGCGCTTAGCAATTAGCCATTTCCTGTTCACCTATGACGAATGATCTTGCCAACATTAAGCCGCCTGATGTTAATTTAAAATTCACCGGGTTGGGTTTACAATCTTGGCCACTTTAGATGATAAGTTCCTTGGGGTGGGGGATGTGATTGCTCTGAATGATAATTCAAAACTCTAAGCCTTTTTGAACATTTACCGAGTTGGATTTACTCTCCTAGTTGATTGTAGTGGTGTTCGGATAAAAAAAATGCAGAAGGAGATAGTGATATTATAGTGTATTATATAAGATAACAACTACGATAATAAACGTTTCTAGAACAATGAACATAACAGCAGGTGGAAGAGCACGGGTGTTACATGTTGGTTAATGGAGTAAATCAATCTTTAATATTGACTGTTTTCACTACCATTATAAGTTCAACTTTGTTGTAAAATAACAAACCTTTTCTTTATGAGCAGTAACAAACTTACGAAGATCAATGTAAAGATAGTCAGTATTGCTGTTTTTTTTGCAATTATATCTTTTTTTATGTGTCAGCTTTCGTAATAAGAAAAGACGCCACTAAATAAGACTCTACACTACAAGTTTCGCAATGCATTCTGGTAGTTACTGTACTATCGACACAAAGTAACAATAAGCCTAATTATTTCTACAGCAATGCGAGGGACATAACTTGGTGCATAAGTGGGTATTTAGTATAAAAGTATTTGTATTTGTGAATTTAAACGCACTAGGAAGATTACACTGTAAATATAATCAAAACTTTAGTACGAACTAAATTAAATGTTATTATATTACTTTATATTTAAAAACGTAATTCCTTTGGTAGTAAAGGCCCGTTGGTCTAGGGGTATGATTCTCGCTTTGGGTGCGAGAGGTCCCGGGTTCAAATCCCGGACGGGCCCGACAAACTTTTTTTTATCCCTTTATTATGATAGTGCATTTGACAACATTAATAAACATTTTACTGAATATGTTGTTTCAGACATTTTTTTTTGTATTGTATTTAAAGAAGTACTTTGTGCAATTTAATAAAACAGTAATAATACATTAGCGTAACAGTGCACAAATGATTAAAGAACTAGCAAAACATAAAAAAAAACGATTAGTTTCAACAGGCCAGGCTTTTCATTCTCGTGTGGCTGTTTGTTTTAATCTCTGACTATCAAATTTAACGTAGCTAAAGTGCCACTACAGCACTAACCATTAAAGATCGGGTGTTTATAAAAATATTCTAATACTTTGAATGAAGTGAGTCGGACGAGGACAAGTAGTTAACGTGCTGAGTTGCGATTATAAACCCGAGAATCCATGATTTGCTGCTTACTA